>NW_026936157.1:0-69217 GCF_032062105.1 Saccostrea cuccullata | reverse complement strand
TATATGTAAGGGTATTTTGGCGATTACTGCTCTGGCGCTTGATTCTTTTCGAGAGTCATCGTTAGATTTAAGCATCTAGGGCGGCGATTGAGAGGGTAATCAGACCAAAAATCTGTTATGGAACATCGACAACATTAATTATACCACGTTTTGTTGTTAGTTTCTTAAATAAAGCGCTGGAGCAGAAATCGCAAATGAGCGTTGCATTCATCCCATCATTCGGTTCTTTATCTCCAAGATGGTAGACATAGCCGCCATAGTATACACATTTCACTGTCCATATTGTATCTTTTTTGCCACCAACATAAAATGGAAAACAAAGCGGATCAGCACAACATTGAGGGATTGTTAATTGATATACCTGCTTTCTAAAGGTAAGCGGGATATAGACACCATATAGGTACGTTCATCTTTCATTCTCTTACCTTTTCTTGCTGCTAACAAGTATAATATAGAGTCTTGCACGTTGAAGACGAAAATAGACCAATGAAAAGTACCGTTAATATGTTTGATTATCTGACCAATGTTTTTGTTTGGCATGCATGTTATGCTAAAATTTGATAGAAAATTTTAGTAGAAATGGTCTTTATAATAATGTGAATATTAAAATGCAAAACATTAATTCATGCATGGATTTATTCTTAAGAATGTCATTTGAAAAGTAGTGTGGAAACTCTAATGTAAGTTTTTCCCCAATGAAGAAAAAAAATTAACTTAAATTGATAGAAAGAGATTCCGGGTGGCATTCATGAAAAAGAATACAAGATACAGGTACAAAGCACATATGGAAACTGTCTCCGCAATTGGTATATGAAGTATTCTGAGGTAAGTAATAATAAATTCATGTATTATATAAGAAGATTTTTTTCGTAATTTTCATTGGCTTAAGGAACGTCATGTGATATTCCTCCTTTTGTAATGTCGACGCGAAAGCGTGTCTGCGGAAAATATGATATCGCACGACACACTGTTCTGTTGCACTAAAGCAACGTAGAACGTAACGTCATAATATACAAAGCGAGTTTTAACCATTGTGACGTAATGACAGCCGACTTTGTTCAGTTAGAACTGTGTCAGTGCATTCACTTTGAGTGATTATATAATATGACTATTACGGACTTCAGTGAACAGTCGATATGTGGTTATAAGGACTAATGGCAATTGATATTGACCGAAAACACAGAAAGTGATAGCTAAATCGCAGGCTCGGTCGCTTTCACTTTCTTTGTCTTCGGTCAATATCAATTGCCATGAGTCCAAGTATATTGTACAATTATGGACTTCGGTGTAGGTCAATATGTGGTTATAAGGACCCATGGCAATTAATATTGACCGAAGACACAGAAAGTGATAGTGACCGAGCCTGCGAGGTCGCTATCATTTTCTGTGTCTTCGGTCAATATCAATTGCCACGAGTCCTTATTTAAGGGGATGAAGGACCTTTGGCTGAAAAAATACCAGTCATTTAATTTTTTTCATATTTTGTATATATCTTATTTAGTATGTCCCACATACTATAAAGCAGACATATCAATAGGTTTCTAGACTTATTTCTGAGATATTGAGTGACAAATACCATACCCCACAATGTCTGAGCGGAGTTTTTATTCTCCGTGTTTCTGGGTCCATTACTCGGTCGATAATTGAAATTTTTCAGCATAGATAAAAAATATGCCAGCGGAAATGTATCTTTTAAAATATTTTAGAGTATGAATAGGGTTAAAAATTCGAAAAAGCAAGATTCTTTTGTAACACCACATCAGGAGGCGGAAATTTACGAACTTTTTAGGACAACTTAAACCATAAAAAAAATAATAATTTGCAAAAAATCCTATCATTCAATATTTGAAAATTTACGTCGAAGTTCAAGGTCGTCATTATATTGATTAACTGTAAAAATATCGATTTGTGAAGCTGAGCTCAATATTGCACGGGGCAAAGTTAAACGAGTCATGATCATGAGAAAAACGTGTCATGTTTACATTTCTCGAGTACGGGAAAACCCAACTATGACGTCACACATTTCTGAAATAAGCGAAATAAGACATACCCACAGAACTTTTCCGTCAACAATCATGTAAAAATATTTGCTGCGTTCTGAAATTCACAAAATACCCCACCATGTAATATTATGGCCCGTTTTTATGATTTTATACTACCCGTTTTTACCGTGTATGATCTTACTGTACTAAGAGATCCACTATGACGTCTGGGCGCGCAGTGTAGGGAAACGACAGAGTGGATTAAACTATTCCGTAATTTGATAATATTTACAAGAAATTTTTAATGTTTTCAGATATTTTTATACTAGATGGTGAACGCAAACAAACAGTAAAAAAAATATACAAGTACTGTGGTTTCAATCTCGTTTTATACATATTTTATCAGAGATTATGACGTAAATCAACTGAGTCACGTGACCATACATCCTTCGTCCCCTTAAGAAATAAATAACAAGTTTATAAACTTCAATGGGAATTGAAGTGGGTCGGTCACGTGATCAAATCCTGTGAAGGCCGAAGGCCTTCTCAGAAGATTTGATCACGTACCGACCCACTTCAATTCCCATTGAAGTTTATAAACTTGTTATTTATTACTTATATATACATTTGAGACAGGGAGACGATTAAATATTTTCGAATATAAATTATTGCACTAACCGTCCGTCGTAGATTTTGAAAAATGACGCAAAGTGTAAATCGGCTTGAATGGCGGTAATGCTTCGATTCACTGGCATTAGGCTGAGGATTTTATTTCTAAGGGACCATTTTGTGAAAGGCTACTTGTGATCAGTAATAGTGAACATATTGTTGTCTGGGAATATTTCTATTCGTGAAAATTGATAATCAATGCTGAAAAGACACAAGAAACACGCCTTAAGATAAAAATTTGGAGGAATTTCGGTCGTCAGAAAGGGATGGATGATCCGATGGATGGAAACACTTGACCGTGCCAGTTTATTTGCAACCAAGTATTTCAGATCAAAAACTTTTAACCTACGATTTCAATAAATACAGGCATATTCATGATGTAAATAACGGAGACACGGAGACACATGCGAAAGCTTTCATTGAACTACGACAGCGCCGAGGTGTTTATCAGCTGTTCGTGGCGTGATTGCAATGCTTTGATATTTTCCAACAGATTTACACATTTATCGTGAGTAGAATTTGATGAAAAAGTTATAGTTTATCGTGAATATTTAACTAAAAGTCTACCCCAAAAATAAGGATAAATGTTAGAGATTGTACAGCTGAAAAAAATGACATAAAACTTGTTAACAAAAGCTAGTTTCTATCGGTATATTTTCCATGTACACAGGTTAAATCGATAGCCAAAAAACTGTATGAAATACTTGTTAATGTTGTAAATAAAATTATTATTCTACTTGCATATTTTGTTCATTTTTATACATGAAAAGCAAGTAGAGCAAGTCATTTTACATTTCTGCTCCGGTAGATATTATTGCGCCGTGTGATTAGGTCACGTATTGACCTCTGACCTCGGAAAAACTTCATACAGAATTGAAGATATTTGTTCTCCGTATGTTTATATAATAGAGAGATACCACAAATGTATATATTACCACATACTGACCGTTCACTGAAGTCCATAATAGTTATATTATATAATCACTCAAATTGAATGCACTGACACAATCCTAACTGAACGGACTTGGCTGTTATTACGTCAAATAGTTAAATTCACATTTATATTATGACGTCACGTTCTACGTAACGTTAGTGCAACCGGACGGCGTGTCGTGTGATATCATTTTCCGTGGACGCGCTTTTGCAAAAGGAGGAATATCACGTGACGTCCCTTCAGCCAATGAAAAATACGAAAATAATCTTCTTATATAATATAACCACATATCGACCTACACTGAAGTCCATAATTGTATAAAATTTGATATTCAGATTGTACAATCGTCTTACAGTGTCAGTTTTCTTCATGATATTACATGTACAAAGAGGTTGATTAGGAGGATTAGGAGGATTGAGGGAATACAAGAAAGGAGAAACAGGGGATTATGAACAGTATTCAATCTCAAAGTCAATAAAACAATACAAAATAGGAGCTGAGCAAACACGGACCTCTAAAACAACAGAGGTGGGATAAGGTGCCATGGAGATATGAGCATCCCCTGCTGATCGGTCACATCCGCCGTGTGCTCCTTCTCTTGATCAGGAAATAACGGAAAACTCCGTCGTGAATTCAGTGTATAAATAATAGACTAACAATTGGTATAAAAAACGTCAGTCAGTATTTGACTCAATTATATTTGCTAACAAAATCATTATATCGACCAAAGTACTTACGGAATGATGTCTTTAAACGAGACTGCTGATATTCTTGTTTCATCGACTTGTTTCTCAAAAATTTACCTCGTTTTAGAAATTGATCATACATGTACACGGAGCGTGCTCTTGCGTATCGAATCAACTGGGATATATAAACGCCATGTACAGGCGATGAAAGGAATAAATTTGCACAGAGCATGTAAGTGGAACTGACAAAAGCCATAAGTATTGAAATGAGATTCAAACAATAACGCAGTTGTGACATATTTACTTATATTTTTGTCATATATTGATTAAGATTATTTTATAATGAACGAAAACTTTTGTACCCCGCTAAAATAATAAGTGGGGGGGGGGGGGGGGTGGGGTAAAGGGTTAAGAGAAGTCACATTCATAATGCAATTTCCTCTTCATAACAAGACTCTTTTTATTTACGAAGGTTCGCTGTTTAGGGTATGGTTCAATGTCATAGTTTTTTTTTGCAATTTAACCTTGTAAATGCATTGGAGAATATTAATGCAATGGAGGTATATGTGCACAGTGCAGGGAGAACCAGGAAGCAAATCATCCAAGCCCTTCTGGTTCTTTGGGATGGGGTTAGGCGGGTGTTTTTGTTCTGTTCGTAATCTCAAAATCCTTCATTGAGGAATTTCCAATGTGGAGGGGAAATATGCGGTGCAGGCACGTTGGTTCCGGACATAAACCTGGGTCATCAAAGGTCATAGCTGCGGATCCAATATTTAAAAATCCCTCTTCGTATGACGCAGTTTAGAAAAAAAAGTATTTTATTTAATAATTCAGATGTAAGAATTCCATAATTAGCTCACCTGAGCCAAAGGCTCAAGTGAGCTTTTCAAATCACAATTTGTCCGTTGTTTGTCGTCGTCGTCGTTGTCATCGTTGTCATCGTTGTCGTTGTCGTCGTCGTTGTAAACTTTTCACATATTGGGATGAAATTTTACTAAGGGAAATAACTGAAAAAAGTTGTGTATATGCAAATCTTAATTTAAAGACCTCTGAGTACAATTTTTTTTGGTTCTTTTTTTATTTTGCCTACTTAATTAAATTTTCTTTATCATTTTCTGATTTTCATACTCAACATAAAAATATTGCGAAGAAAATATTTAGTTATTTTGTTTGGATTTTGCTGAATGAATCAAACATAGCGAGGACAAATTATACTGAATTCCGATTAGATATCCCAAAGCCGTGAAAATAACAATAATTGTATTTATAATAACTTATCTGTTCTGCAATGTAATAAGTTTTGTAATTAATAATGATTCTAATGCATTATATACAAAGTAAAACAAATAAATTACTTTTTCCTAAAGTGTGTTCTTGGTGTTGTTTAATTCCTTTGGATTTGTAAAGACAATGGTGTCATTACTTGATGTCACATGTATGTACATGTATTAGAAAGTTAATTCAAGTAAGACAGTTGTAAATATGTGCAGAAGGTTAACCATAAAGGATAAGGGTAACGAACAGTATTCAATATCAAAGTCCATAAAACAATACAAAATAGGAGCTGAGCAAACACGGACCTCCGAAAACATCAGAGGTGGGATCAGGTGCCATGGAGGATTGAGCATCCCCTGCAGACCGGTCACACCTGTCGTCAATTCAGTTTATAAATAAAGGACTCACAATTAGTATAAAAACGTAAGTCAGCGTTTGACTCATTGATAAATTGTATTTGCTGACAAGGTCATTGTATCGATAATAATTTACGAAATTAAGACTTATCAACGGGACTGTTAGTATTCCTGTTTCATTAACTTATTTTTTAATAATTTACCTCGTTTTAGAAATTGTTCATACGTAGAGCATGCTCTTGCGTATCGAATCAATTGAGATACAAAACTCCGTATGAAGGTGACAAAGGTATATTGCTGCATAAGTAAGGGAAGTTGACGAAAGAAAAGTTTAAGGCATCACGTTTATCATATAACTTCTTTGTAAGATTACCATTAATGTCTTTTTCGAGTAAAATATCCAAGTATGAAACAGTCTCTGTGGTATCTTTCATGTCAAGCTCACCAGGACATATCGTATCGACAAAGAGGAGAAATCTCAAGCTGCTTCACTGGAAGGAAAACAACTCTGAAATTGATATACATGTATTACGAAAAACTTCTCATCCTCAAACATCATGCCTTAAAACTTGTTATGCAGTTAATTTCCTTAAAATGAAAAGATTTATATTTGACCTACAGCTCACGACAGATTGGGATTGACCATTGTTAATTGACAATACGTCGTCGATATATCTAAAGGTCGAGTTGTTGAAGGCCACGACAAGTGTTTTCTTTTTTTTCACGCATAAGATTTTGCATAAATTCTGCTTCATATGAATACAAAAATAGGTCGGCTGATACCAAAGGACAATTAGTACTCATGGAAATTCCAATAATTTATTGGAAGACATGTCTTCAAGAACCACATAGATTTTGTCAATCAGAAACTCAAGCATGTTTTTATGTGATATTCAGAGTACTTGTCTGTGCAGTCAAAATGTGTTTTAGCAAAATAATTTTGCAAGTGACAAGTTCCATTTTTATTGAAAAAGCAGCTGTCAATGCAGAAAGCCTGGACTTTAATTTATCACGAGGAATAGTTGTGTATGAAGTGGAAAAGCCGTAAGTTTTCAAGATGTTGATTTTGGTAAAATCTTGTGATTTTAAATTTTCCAAAAGTTCTTTAGAATTTTTGAGTATCCACATCTGATTTACACCATTTCAGTCTTGAATATAGTACTCTTGAAAATTCTCTGTCACTACTGTCAATATCTTAGTGAGGAGTAAAAAAAGAGGCTTGGTTGAACATTTACTGGTAACAGCAATGTATCTTTGTTTGTAAGTATTCTTATGAAATTTCGGTATCCAAAATATATAGGGTAGTCCAAATTAATTTTGATTTTTCGGTATATTGAAAATATTCCAAACTGACATAAGATTTTGAAGAATTTTTACCTTAGAAAGTGAACTATGTAGAATTAAATCACCCCTCTCCTAAACTACAACTTATATAATGAGCCTTACAAACATATACCTGGTACAATGTCGTTACCTGCTTTGTCAGCAGGGACCAGTACGTACTGATCATGTAATCTATGTATTTCTTTTTTCACATCTGGATTATTGAATGCAGAAGGATAGATGGTTTTTATATTGCTCCTCAATCTTTTAATACGTGACTTTAACATGGATTTGATACATTTAATCCATTTTGACAAGATGTCAATGTCCTCTTTTTTTATATCTGGACCATCTTCTGGCGTAATCTTCAATAGAACTCATATCATTTATGAAATTTAACATACATATTTTAATAGTACTAAAACATTGTTAGAAGGAATTCTGGATATTTGACATCATTTGTATGTGACAGGTTATTGATTTTTGTGTACATCAAAATTTAGATGTGTGCAACTAATCACATATATGTTGTGGCCTCACAAACAAAAAATGAATCCCTGGGAAATCAGAGTATTGATAAATATGAGCACGTAATAGTCTGTTGAAAAATATGTCAAAAATAAAAAAAAATAAATAAACTATGTTGTTTACTGATTTAAGCAATTAGGAAATCTATCAATATAAAGTGTGAAATTAAAGCTTAATCATATTGCAATTTTTGGTTTCCTCATATAGATGATATAGTTTAAAACATATTTTATATAATGAATTGGATTGAACAACAAGTATAAATGCCGATGATCGTTCTCTCTCTAACAATAATGAGTTAAGTATCCGTGTCAATAATTAAATGCGATGAAAACAGTACAGATTTGATAGCAAGAAGAATCTCAGAGTGGGTTGAATTTTGAAGAATTATTTAAAAAATGAACCCATTTGCTGGCTTCTTTGGTAAAGTATTACATCATTTAAAGATTTTTTATGGTACGATTATTTTATCAACTTAAAAGAGCAAAAGAAAGTAAGGTGAATTTTTAAAATCATCACAATGTTATTTTAATTTTTAGTGTGGATTGTTGTTTTTAATGTCGTCTATAATGCCACCTCAAGCGTTACGAGGTCAAAACATTGGTGTGATCTTGGAAAACAAATTTTGGACTTACACTGAATACAAGAGAAGTAATTTGGTATGAATGATGCGTTTTCTGATATAAAGGAAGAAAGAAATATATTAAAATTTCACTAATTCAGTTTATTTCTTCGATAAACATTCATCTAATGGTTGGCATATTATTTTTATGCATAAGAAGTTATATTAAGAATAAAAGTATGATTATTGTTCTGATAAACAAATTTTGCAGAAGATCTTTTGACGGGTTGAAAAATATGATCACTGGTTTTTTATCCAATTACGAAAAAGGTAAGGTGAAGTAATATTCATTCCTTTAAAAGTATTAATTAATAGTTTTACATAAAGATATATTGAAATAATTCAAAACAATTTGAACACTATTTCAACCTCAAGTAATTAAAAGATTTATATGATATTTAATTTTTCAATTAAGATATTTTATGTAAAAATGTTCCAGTATGAAATTATCAGTATGTCTTAAAATGGATAAGTAATACTACAAAGAGACAGCTTTCTTTATAGAGTAATTTCATATACATTTATGCTAATAATGCAGATATCATCTTTGTCGATGAATGAGACAGGGAAAGCCAGGGACCTGTTGATTTACATTGATGAATCAAATCATCAAAATGATAGATTTTATATATGTTCCCTCTACAGCGTTCAAAAAAAAAAAAAAACAGAAAAAAATCTATTTATTTAAACCTTTTTATTCTCTCTTAACATTTCAGATGAAGTAATGATTGAGGATTGCTTAAAAATATGAACTGTAGACTTTATATTGTCTTAGGCAAAAACGAAAAAAATGTGATGTTCCTTTGCATATTGGCAGATAGATCGGAAATTTGTTATACATCAAAATGTTCTTGTCGAAAGAAGGAAAGAAAACGAGATATCCACACAAAGTTTGGTCAGAATACGACTGGAAATAAAGATAGAATAGGTAATTGGGATGAATATGATCCACATTGTGAGATTCGAAAATCAAAGAAGAAATATTTTCAATATAAAACAGTCAGCATTTCCAGCCAAAATGTGGCCTGTACAAACGTTGGCACACAAAAAGGATTCAAAGACGAAACAATCTCAGTTAAAGAGGACAATGAAATGAAAAATGGTATGGAAACAAAATTATTACTTGATTTCATAACATACGCATTTAATGCAAAATAATTGTAGTTTTAATTAGTGCTTTAAAGCTCCGAATGATCTGTACATTCATTCGACATTCATGATTAAAATGTTTAAAAAACTAATATGGTATAAGCACAAGATAAACATCTGCAAGAGACTTTTCTTTCATTAGACCGCAAAGGAAAGGTCCGTCTTCTATGAATTTTATTAATGATTGATTATTTTATTGATAGTTGAGAGATAATCAATTTCAAAGTTTGCAATTTTTTTCTTAGACTGCCGCTTGGCGTTTTTCATACTAATTAATTGTTTGGTCATTATATGCACACTGAATTGTCGACGGTTTTTTTTGTCTTTTTCATCCACGATAGTGGGAAACGTCGGATAATGTGTAGAAAGGCCCATTCTGCATAAATTTTCCAAAGTTTGCATATGGCACACTCCACTAATTATTAGGCGGACTTACTTATAGGCGAGTATATACGGTACCCCTATATTGGCCTATATTGTGACAAATAAGTGAAAATTGTATAACAGTGTGTAAGAATATCCATGCTTTGCTACGTTTGCCTGAAATTCTAACAGTTAATAAAGCCAGAATCAATTGCTTTAACTAGATAAATGAAAACCATTTAAATGATCGGATCTCAGAAAAATCTAAGGTGTTCTACTCTTATTTAACACTAAGGACATAAATTATTGAACATCCCTCGTTCAGAATAAAAGGCAAGTTGCCATGTATTAGATAATCATTGACAAAACTCATCCTGGGATCTGTATTGTCGCTGTACACGTGTGTACATGTATATACCTATGTGTATATATGAAGTAAATCACACAGGAGTAGAGATTTGATTTTTTATTGAAGCATAAACAGTTTTTTTTCTCAAAATTTCCTAAGGTCATCGAAAAAATGCAAATCGTTTTTCGATTAATTTTTTACATGTATGGAAAATATTGCTTGGCCAATGCTGAATTAAAAATTAGTTTTGGGTGAGGTTTTCTCGAAAATTCGCAAACAAATCATTTGAGTGTTTCATATTTTATTCACATAATACTTAATTTGCTTACTCAATTTTGATTATATTCAAATGGTTACGATATCGCTGGTATTTGTTGAAGTACATGTGTGTCTAATGCATGGTGAATGAAATATTGATATAACAAACTGCATTCAAGCTACATGTGCCATGGAGCAGTAAACATCACAAATCGACTGGTCAAACCTGCCGTGCGCTACTTTTCCTGATCGAGCAAACAAATATATTCCAAAGACAATTCAGTGTAAAACAAATGGGTTTATATTTGAAAAAAATCATGTCCTAATGTTTCTGAAATTCTATTTTGTCGAAATTTAATTACGTTTGATAACGTTAAAATTACACTTTTAGATACTAACACGGGTATGAAGTTCAATGTTCTCTTTTTCTTCGGCGGAGCACTGTTAGGATTGTTTTTTGGAATAGGTGTCACTGTAGCATATTTTAAAAGGTAAGAATTCTATTTTTTCTGTTGTTGAGTAAAGCACAGATGTTTACATGAATTTATGGATGATGATACTTCTTACAACGATGTGTGTAACAATAACATTATTAAGTGAATAAATGGTCTGCTTATATTAGCATAAAATGCTTTGTTTGTGCCATCACAAGTCAATTGTACATAAAAAGTAATCTCAACAAGAAATATTTATAAATATTTATTTAAAATTTCTTACATGGAATGATATTGTTTTGCCTTGTAGAAAATCTAAACAGCCAAAAATCTTATCTGTTCGTAACATGGTATATAATCGGGAAAGGACAAACGACGAAGAAATTACTTTCAAGGAAATTACTGAATATTCTGAAATCCCTAACAATTATAGTAATATTGAAGTAAGTATACTGAACACACATCTATGAAGAATAATGCACATATTTTTTTTTGTAATGTAAGAATATTAGACAAATCTAAAATCGGAATTTGTAGGAAGAGGAAGCACTATTGGAAGAAAAGAGAATGAAAAATTCTTGCAATCAAGATAGAGATGGGTGTGTTATTGATCAGCATGGTAAAACGCATGTTGTTCAATCCATGACTGTGAAAGAAAGCCTTAGCAGCCCAAGCCTTGTGGAAAATTCACATCCACTACATTCTGTTGAAGCTTTTAAAAGTGAAGAATGTTTGGAACCTACCACTCACCATTACTACAGGCAGTGTCAGGTGGATAGTGATCTTGTTAAGATTGAGAAAAAAGAATACGAAGGCTGCGCAATAGGGAAAGAAAATCACCATGTCAATGAAAAGGATGCTGCAAATCTAGCTGGTCCACGGGACGAAAATGTTAATCATTACACGATCTTGATCGAGAATTCCACAGAAAATCGTGAAATCTATTTACCACAAAAAACAAATAGTAGGTCATCAAACCTTTGCAAGTTTACTGATGATTACAGTGAAGAGGAACCACCATACTATGTTTTAAGCACAACTCGGACAAATCAACCCGTTTATACCAATACATGTGTTTTAAGCAGCGATCACTGTTCAAAACATAACCCCTAAAAACTTCTCCCAAAAGTAGAAGATTGATTAAGGGTTTGAATTTATTACCTTTTTCTTTTTGCTAAATATATAAGCTTTTTTTTTTTTAACTTTTCACAATTTCATTTAACCACTGGAGGAACCTTAAGCAAAAAAAAAAAAAAAAAAAAAAAAAGAACAACAATGGATTTTCTATTCGTTTGGATGCAAACAATGTATACTTATTTCTTATGATAAAAATGCCCTTACAGGGCAAGTGGAAGCATACTGACTGTGCAGGACTGAAATACTTTATATTTGTGTAAAAATAGAAATTGTAAAATGATCAATAAAGTACATATTTAACTGCGTCATCATTTACTGTAAAATGACAAATTTTCGCGGGTGGTTAATTTTCGTTGTTTTTAAGGTATGGAGAGACCCGCGAATTCATGTCCACTACAAAATGTAAAATGTTACATACATGAATACTCAAAAATTCTTCATCTATGATTTCAAATTCCTATAAAAAAAGTTTTTACTCAAAACACGAAAAAAAAAACCCACGAAAATATGTTATTTTACAGTATGAGTAAACACAATTTTCTCTTCTCATTCTTAGACTTTACATCTTACAAAAGAGAAAAATATTCATAAAGTACTCATTGTGATAAAGTTAAATTGAGAGAAAAGCAGTTATGATTTTGTTGTAATTAATAATTGAATTCCTGTTATTTTGAAAATTAAAAAGATGCATTCTGACTGGATAAATTATATTCATCAAAATAAGGGCAAAATGTTCATGCTGACATTCATGATTTGTTTTATTCAACAGGAAAAGGCACTATAGGGCTCAACATCCCGCATTAAGTAGATCCTGATGTATGTCACTACTTTCACATAAGTATATTTCAAGGCAGATATTTATGTATTTTATTTTTATCCTGCAACTTATGCATTGGCCTTATTAAAGTAACCAAATTAACAAAAGATTTATTAATTGAATTGTTGAGATGTTCCTAAATCGTGTTCAAGATAAGTCCTTAAAAGTAAAACATTGACGTCTAGACTCATGACAATGCTATGTTTGCTATGTAAATTTACACGAAGGCAACAATTTTAATGAAATAAGATCAAAGTATTCAATAAAAATAATGTAATAAATATTACCGGAAGTAACGTCGAGAAACAATTTGATGCAACAAACAGGAAATAAAAACGGTGTTCCGGAATAACTCGATCGATACACGGCTATTTAAGGAAAATGATATTTCAAGAAGGCACTTTAAAATTCATACAATGTAACTTCCTCGTACAAAAACATCATGGACAACTGAAAGTATATCAAAACAACTCTGAGTATTTAGCTAGCGCGCTTACGAATGAGCTCTAATTAAGACTCGCTTTACTGCCTGATTTTCACACACTTGTGGTCCGGTGACTTTATTTAAATGAAGCAGGTGTCTAAAATGTTTCTAATCTATCGTGAGAAAGTGTAGAAAATCTTTTTATATGTATCTTTATTTACAAACTTTTGAAAAAGAAATAGGCTATATTAAATTTACTGAACTTTCTTAAGAAGTTTTTTTTTGAGAACCCACATCTGACTTACACTTTATTTGGAAAACATGAACAACATCCATAATCACAAAGACGACTTGTATTCTAAATTTCCTCTGCTCCAAATTTGTCTTGTTTAATGGACTTTTGAGCTTGAATAATGTTCGTTATCTACATATACATATACATGTATTTCATTCGAAGAATCAATTTGTAGTCTTGCTTTAGTTTCTTCATCTATTCCATTCAACACTCTTAATGGTTTGATTTTAGTTATGTTTTGAAAGCTCATTTGCTCAATGATGACAGCCATACAATCGCATAAAACAAATAAACTGCATAAGTACCGATATTTCAAGAAATACAAACCGTACGATCAGAGATCTGTGGGGCACACGTTGCTGCGCATAAACATCGTACATTAAAGAGGGTGGAGACGAGAAAACTGAAAAAAATTCTCAAAACTTCACCACATCGAATATCCTTTTCTTGTAATTCTTAGTTTGAAGGGGGGGGGGGGTGTCGATTCTCTGGTTCGCTTCTTCTAGTTTTTACAACTGAATTATTTGAAATAGATATATCTCCTACAACAAGGGGTCTATGTGAGGGCGGGGGTTAAATATGGGATTTGGATTGGGGCTTTGAACAAAAAACATAAATCAAAAATTCATTGCTGAATCGGCAACTTATCTACTTATCTACAATCGTACAATGTGCTGAAAATAAATGACGGTCACTATAAAGGCTTCTGATATAATATGGAATCATTTTGAATGTATCTCAATAAAATCAAAAGCAGGTTAATTAATTATGTTCCCCAAACGGAGTTTGGGAACATACTGTTTTTACTCTGTTTCTTATTATGTTCCCCAAACGAAGTTGGGGAACATATTGTTTTTACTCTGTTTCTTATTATTAGGTCTTTCCACCTTTCTGTGGAAAGACCTATTGATTTTCTTCTGTTTTTTTTTTATTTTTTATTATTTTTCCGCCGTGTGATTTTGAGTTTCAAGATTTATCGAAAAGATTTTAAGTTCATAAGAATGTACTTTGTAAAAGATTTTCGCAGTTCACCCTGCGTATATAAACTATGACCCTTTTCGGAGTTATTACCCCTTTCGCAAAAAAGCTTGTTATCGCTACTCCTCCAAAACCGTAAACTGTAGAGAAATGAAACCTTCACTAATGTCTTCGACTAATTTAGTAGACACTTCATTGATTCATTGCAAAAGTATTCGTTACCCCTACAATGAGTTATTGCCCTTGAAACTTTATGAATTTTAGGAATAATTAAATAAATTCAAAACAAGAAGTTGTAGAGACATGGGACCAAGTGCATAAGATTCATTGACCTTTGGTCTTGAAATTTATGGAAAGGTCAAAGGTCAAGGTCATTCCAAAACTGAGAAATTAAGCTTTTTTTATATCTCTTTTGTCTTTCTACATATACTTTATGTCTTTGAATCATTAATATGTACTCTTAAAACTGTTTCAAAGATTTCATTCTTGTCCCCTAAGATTAAACCTTTTAAAAGTTATTGCCCCTTGTGCAAAAAACCTTGTTATCTCTACTCCTCCGAAACTGTAGACCGCAGAGACACCAAACCTTCACTAATGTCTTAAGGGTCTTTAGGCCTAACTTCACTGTATAAGTGTGAAAGGATCTGATGACCCCTTATATGAGTTATTGCCCTTTAACTTCTTTGTACTTAATATAAAACCTTATAACTTGAAGACTATGTGTCGTAGAAGGATGGCGTCAATTACATTGTGACCCTTGACCTTTGACCTTGAAGATTTTCCCAAGGTCAAAGGTCAAGGTCATTTCAAATTTTTTTTAAATTTTCATTTTTTCTATCCTTTAAGACAATTTTGGTTTCTTATTCATGGAATTTAATTTTAAGGAGTCATATATAAAACAAAATTGAAAAATTCAAAGAAGGTGGAAAGACCTCTTATTGTTCTGTGAACAATAAGTTTCCTAGTTATTATGTTCCCCAAACGGAGTTTGGGAACATATTGTTTTTACTCGGTTTCTTATTATTATTATTATTATTATTATTCTTTTTTTTCTTATTTGTTCTCCGGTACTTTTTTGTCCGGAAGTGTTCTCAGAAACTGTTCACCCAACTGACCTAAAACCTTTTTAGGGTTAATGGGTGTGTAGTGTAGGTGTGCGGAACGAAGGTCATTTTGCGCGCATACGCATGCACGTGCGTGCGCGTGCAACACGTGAAATGACTTATATACTTAATATAGCTATATCTTTTACATTTTTTAATGAAATGACTTGAAACTCATTATATAAAGATATATTAATAGTGTACATAATGTGACACTGTCAAATTAGCACGAACTCAGGCGCATGCACGTGCGCTTCGCTCTGATTGGCTAAAACAAAAACCTCAGTATCTTCTCTGTTTTTTGACGAAATGCTTTGAAATTTAAAACATAGTCATGAATTAGGATATCCTACAATATGATATAGCAAAAATTTCATGAAATCACGCGCATGCACGTGTGCTGCAATCTGATTGGCTGATACTTTAAATGTCTATATCGCCTTTGTTTTTTGACGAAATGCTTTGAAATTTAAAACATAGTCATACATTAGGATGTCCTGCAATATGATATACAAAAAAATTTCAAGAAATTACGCGCATGCACGTGTGCTGCGATCTGATTGGCTGAAACTTTAAATGACTATATCTCCTTTGTTTTTTGACGAAATGCTTTGAAATTTAAAACATAATCATTCATTAGGATATCCTACAATGTGATATAGAAAAAAAATCATGAAATCACGCGCATGCACGTGTGCTGCAATCTGATTGGCTGAAACTTGGAATGGCTATAACTCCCTTGTTTTTCAACCAAACAGGATGGGATTCAGAACATAGATAAATATAAGGGACTCCTACAAGAAGGTATGGTCATCATGCACGTGCACGCATGTGCGTGCATTTGGAACGAATGAAATTAGAAATACACTTGAATGAGTGATTTTTAATACTTTTGGACTAAATGCTTTCACATTTAGTATATTACAAGGAATATGGCACTAAAAGGGAGTTGGGGAGCGTTTGGGGAACATCTGTAACGGTTCCCGTTACAATTAGCCCTAGTTATTATTTTTCTTCTTCCTGGGAAAATTTTGTCCACGAGTGATCTTGTAAACTACACATCCGACTAAGGTAAAATGTTTTTAGGGTCAATAGACATGTTATGTAGATTTGCCGAACGAAGGTCATTTTGCGCGCACGTGCTTGCAAGAGCGCGCACGTGCAACACATAAAATGATCAATATAATGGATATTGCTGTAACTTTTCTTTTTCTTGATGAATTTTTTTGAAACTCATAATGTAAGGATACATTAGTAGTATAGACAAGATGGCATGGTCAAAATAGCAAGATCTCACGCGCATGCACGTGAGCTTCGCTCTGATTGGCTGAAACTAAAGTCTCAATATCTTTCTTGTTTCTTGTCATAATCTTTTGAAATTTTGGACATAGTCCTACATTATGAAGATCTACAGCATGATATAGAAAATTTTTCATGAAAGCATGCGCATGCGCTTGTGCTGCAATCTGATTGGCTGAAACTTTAAATGGCTATATCTCCTTTGTTTTTTGACGAAATGCTTTGAAATTTAAAACATAGTCATGCATTAAGATATCCTAAAATATGATATAGAAAAAATTCTTGAAATCACGCGCATGCACGTGTGCTGCAATCTGATTGGCTGAAACTTTATATGGCTATATGTCCTTTGTTTTTTGACGAAATGTTTGGAATTTCAAAATATAGTCATTCATTTAGATATTCTTCAATACGATAAAGATAAAAATTTATGAAATCACGCGCATGCATGTGTGCTGTAATCTGATTGGCTGAAACTTCAAATGGCTGTAACTCCCTTGTTTTTCAACCAAACAGAATGGGATTTAGAACATAGATGAATATAAGGGACTTCTACAAAAAGGTGTAGTCATTATGCACGTGCTTCCACGTGCGTGCACGTTAAATGAGTAAAATTAAAAATACACTCGAATGAGTGAATTTTTAAATACTTTTTTATTAAATGCTTTAATATTAAGTAGACAAGATAATATGGTCGTTACGCACATGAACACGCGTGTAATGCCTATTTTTAAATATATTTAGTATTTTTCTGGGAAGATCTTGATTAAGTCTAAATTCCATAAAGTATTTCTTATCTAATAGAGATTACAGGGAATATGGCACGAAAAGGGAGTTGGGGAGCGTTTGGGGAACATCTGTAACGGTCCCCGTTACAATTAGCACTAGTTATTATTATTTTTTTTCTTATTTCTTCTCCGGTACTTTTTTGTCCGCGAGTGTTCTCAGAAACTGTTCACCCAACTGAGCTAAAACCTTTTTAGAGTTAATAGGTGTGTAGTGTAGGTGTGCGGAACGAAGGTCATTTTGCGCGCATACGCATGCACGTGCGTGCGCGTGAAATGAGTAAATTGACTGATATACTTGATATAGCTATTTCTATTACATTTTTTGATGAAATGATTTGAAACTCATCATATAAAGATATATTAATACTGTAGATAATGTGACACTGTCAGATTAGCACGAACTCACGCGCATGCACGTGCGCTTCGCTCTGATTGGCTGAAACAAAAACCTCAATATCTTTTCTGTGTTGTGACGAAATACTATGAAATTTGAAACATAGGCATACTTTAGGATGTACTACAATATGATATATAACAATTGTCATGTAAACATGCGCATGCACGTGCACTGCAATCTGATTGGCTTAAACTTTAAATGGCTATAACTCCTTTGTTTTTCAACGAAACAGTATGGGATTTAGAACATAGACAGACATTATGAACTCCTACAAGGTGGTGTAGTCGTCATGCACATGCATGCACGTGCGTGCATGTGTGCTTTGCTGTGATTGGCTGAAACAAAAATCGCAATATCTTTTTTAATTTTGGACGAAATGCTTTGAAATTTTAAACATAGTCATGCATTAGGATGTCCCACAATATGATATATAACAGTTGTCGTGAAAACATGCGCATGCACGTGCGCTGCAATCTGATTGGCTTAAACTTTAAATGGCTATAACTCCCTTGTTTTTCAACCAAACTGGATGGGATTTAGAACATAGACAGACATAATAGACTCCAACAAGATGGTATGGTCGTCATACACGTGAGTGCACGTGTTCTTCACTCTGATTGGCTGAAACAAAAATCTCAATATCTTTTCCGTTTTTTGACGAAATGCTACGAAATTTAAAACATAAGCATACAATAGGATGTCCTACAATATGATATATAACAATTGTCATTAAATCACACGCATGCACGTGCGCTGAAATCTGATTGGCTTAAACTTTAAATGGTTATAACTCCCATAGTTTTCAACGAAAAAGGATGTTTTTAGAATATTGATAGACATAATGGACCCCTACAAGAAGGTATGGTCATCATGCACATGCTTGCACGTGCGTGTACGTGAAATGAGTAAAATTAAAAATATGCTTGAATAAGTGACTCTTTTAATACTTCTGGATTTAATGCTGTGATATTAAGTCTATTTGAATATATATACATTGTGTAGAAAAGATGATATGATCATTACCCACATGCATTCACATGAGCTCGCATGAAATGCAAAAATTTAAATATATTTTGTAGTCTTCTGGGAAAACGTTGCTTAAGTCTAAATTGCACAAAGTATGTCTTATTTGATAGAGATTAAGGAAATATGGCACCAAAAGGGAGTTGGGGAGCGTTTGGGGAACATCTGTAACGGTCCCCGTTACAATTAGCCCTAGTTTAAAATGCGATGCCAAACAAATTCTGTAATTTCTACCGAGGCTTTTATTTAATTGGGTAAATTATGCACATATAACCCTCCCATTATCAATGCAAAATAGCAGAGAATTGAATTACATGTTTTTTCAATAAACTGCATTGTATATTTAACGACATTTTGGGGTTTTTTTTTTCCTTCATTAAAAATTCAGTGAAGAAAGTGACGTCAAATTAAATCTATTGCATTACGAAAAGTAACGTCATTTTGATGTTACCAAAATCGACAACACCACCTTACACAACGTCTATATAATTATAATGAACGTAGTCGCCATGGTGACTGCAAAAAGAAATATATGTGATAATCCTTAAAGCTGCTACTCCTTCTACAGTTTTAGTCTGATTTCGGTACACACGTAGACCAAAGTGAGATAATGTAGTGCATCATTTTTTGATTCTAATGTATGGTGTTGAAATGGTCACTAAAATAGAATATTTCTTTGTAATTCCTTCAAAACGCTACTCCTCCTACAGTTTTGGTATGATTTCTATAATATTTGGCTCAGAAGTAGACTACTCACTGACAAAACATGTATGCATCATTTTTTGATTTTGATGAACGGAGACGCCATGGTTACTAAAAATATAAATTTTGTAAAAATCTTTTAAAATGCTACTTCTGCAGTTTTGGTCTGATATCAAAATATCTTGACACATAGGTGTCGGAACCGGGGGTGGGGGTGGGGGGTAAGGGATCTCAGCCCCCCCCCCCCGCTTTTTTGCAGAGATAGACATAACATAGAGATTGAACACTAGGGCTTAGGTTTAGTCCCTCCCCCAATGTCAACAGGCACCTCGAAGTTTATGTCGAAAAAGGTAATTGGTTGTGCTTGGAAAAATGTTGGTATTGATAAAGCGTTCGATCCTTAACACCCCCACCCCCCATGAATTAGGATTTTTTTTTTAAGGTTTGAATTTTTTTCTCTCACTTAGCACCCCCCCCCCCACACACACACACACACTTCCTACGCAAATGTGACACACAAGTTGACAACATAAAGATAAATGATAATATTTATTGCTCTTGCAAACTCTTGAATTCAATTGCAACTTTTCTCTTTCTTTGCAAAAAGTACAAACCAGTAGAGCTACAGTATCATAAAAGACTTTTGCTTTTTTTATGTTATTTGAACCCTACAGCCAGACAATATTTTGTTGAATAATTTTTTTGTTTCTCCAGTTCTAATAATGCTTATTAGTCAGCAGAGTGTACATTCATTTCAAAGACAGTATTTATGGTTTTACAATCAAATTTTTCAAGAGCTTTAGTTTAAAAGCATTATTGTCCATTAAGAAGTATGAAAGGTATCTATTATGTCACTGATGTTTCAATTAAGGAACCGTATAAATTATGTCTTTTTAATTACATGTACATAAAATGCTAATGGGAAAATAAAGAAACTGGTAAGCCAATTGGAATCATCGACATCAATTAACTAGTATGTACATCAATCAACATATGGACAAAATCAGTTTTTTAATGTTATAATATCTATTTTATTTTTATTTTCTTCCTTTTCAGGCTAAAATTTGCCAAAGCAAAGGTTAAACACAATTATTCTTCAATATGTTTTCAAATGGATAAATAAATGCGTGTTTTATCGAGAGGGTCAGAGTTTTGATTGATATCTGAAAATATTTCAGTATAAAGATTTGAACTCAACAGATATCTGAAATTCTTACATGTACCCATTTCGAAAAACAATCCGATTTAAACTCTGATCTTAGAAAAATGACTATTATAAATTTATACTCTTGTGGGAGCTAATCGGTCAGATGAACATCTGTGATAAATGTTGAAGGGGGAAGTATTTTAAGTCTGTAAAAGGAAGACGGCAATTAACGTTGGGGTCAAAAACTGTAATCATAGTCACACCACTAAAAGAATTGAGCATGTTATACAGCGTTCTGAATAAACAACAATGCCCTTCTATCCGGTGTAAAGACGAATAATGACCCCCATCGAATAATGACCGGGGGTCATTTTTCAACGACAAAAAATGACCCCCCATCCGTAGAAAAAAATCATTTTTTGTAGAAAATGGGTCCTAGGGGTCATTATTTTATATGTTAGTCCTATAAAAAATTGACCCCCATTGAAAAATGACCCCCTTGAAAGTGATACAAAATTTATAACAGGTGAAACGGAAAGTATGCTGTATATTATAATTGTTCTTCCTTCGAGTAATTCATGCATTTGTTCGAATAGATTTGATCTTTGTTCTTCTTAGCACGTAGGGATAATAAAGTTCCTTTCTCTCTGCCGAAATCTTGAAAAATCAGTTTTAAGCAATCAACAATCAATCAATTAATCATCATTTCTCTGATAAAGGAGCAAACCTAGAAAATCAAAGAGAGAGAGAGAGAGAGAGAGAGAGAGAGAGAGAGAGAGAGAGAGAGAGAGAGAAGAGAGAGAGAGAGAGAGAGAGAGAGAGAGAGAGAGAGAGAGAGAGAGAGAGAGAGAGAGAGAGAGAGAGAGAGAGAGAGAGAGAGAGAGAGAGAGAGAGGCATACCTTTTCCATAATTTTAAATGTATGAATAAACTTTATTAAGAGATAAAGTTTTTAATATTTTTCTCACAATATACACTGTTTGATATTTTTTTACAGCGAAACTAAGTTTTACATTTTCTGTAACCAGAAAAATACAAAAAGTAGTATGAAATAAATAAAAGAGTCACGTAGTCTTTCAATGCTAAAATTGTGTTTAAAAAGAGATTCTTTAATTGTCAAGTAAATAAAATTTCTTTTTAATATTCCTCCTTATAATATTTGCTTAAAGAATGATTTTCCACTTGTTTTTAGAATTCAAACCATGCAACAATCAGGTTTAAATACTAGTACTCTTTAATAGGAAAAATTTATTTTTCCTTTATTTCAACTCTTAGCTTGTATAAGTTTGGCAAATCCTATTTGACAATGAGAGAGGAGGAAATTTTTATACCCCCCCTCCCTAAAGAGAAGATTAAGTTAAATAAAAAAAAAAATAAAAATAAATGAAAAGCAAAAATAACAGCATCTATATAAATGTTGTATAGATGCCTTTATCTTATGAGGAAATATTTTGCTCGAGATCGGCGTACACAGTCGGGTTCGGTATACTCGTCCTTTTTTACATGCGTTACAAAGAGAATGGTAGCAGACATTTTTAGCTCTTAAAAAAATTTAAAAAATAATCACTGTCCTGATTTCTTTTCTTCAAAAAACCCATCCCTCCCTCCCCAATAATACAATGCTCAATTGATAGGCAAATAGGTACTGCTCTTGGTTTTGTTTGTTTGTTTGTTTCAGAACAACAGGCTATCCACTATTATGATATTGTCGTGGCATCTTTGATGGAAGAAATGGTCTAGAGCATCGCACACGGAGGCATTTGCGCCCATCCATTCAACTGATGTGTCAAGTTTGTGCATTTGACTGTGTATGATATTTTGAAGACATTGAACTGTGAACATTGGCTTGATATTTTATAATGTAAATACATTAACATTTTATTCATTTGTTCGCGGTCAACCCGGAACAAACAAATGATGCTTGAATTTGTGCTGCTCATTTTGTGCTTGTTGCAATATTTGAATTAATTCAAACTTTTTATAAGTAAAAAACTTTAATAAGCTTAAAGGTAAATGACTGTTTGCGGTAAACCCGAAACAGCCAAATTATTGATTTGCTTTGTATTGTGTTGTTGCTTGAATGTTGGGTCTGCCCTGCTTGGCGACCCTTTGCTGCTTATATATTATGCCACGACCAACAACGCCAAACAATAAATGTTTAAAAATATATTTATTGTTTTTATTTCATCTATATAGATAAAACTCTATACCTTTCAATAATACTGAAAGAGGCTCTAGATAAAATATTGAAATGAAGTTAAGCCTTCACACAAGTACTATCATATCATAATTTACTTCGCCATGATTAAAGCATACTTTAAATGTTGGTGGGGGTATACTTGAAAGAATTGTGGCAAAGTAACAGTTGAAAATTGGTAGAATAGTAGAATATCTTAAGCTTATCTTTAGTCCCACCTTATAGAAAAATAAAGGTAGGATAGTTTTTTTTTGTTGTTGCTTTTGTTGATAACCGACTTCCTCCTAAATAAGTAAGGGGGTGGGGAGAGTATAACACCTAAATTATGCTCTGTAAAGCTAATGGTCTAGTGTAAAATACACATTCTAATGCAAAAACAATACATGTAGACATAACTTTTTGATTTAAAGCACACAGTATTACATTTCTTAATTCTTGTTTTACTCCACTCTTTTACTCAGTTCTGAGTATATTTTTCAAAGAATTTAATATGAAAATCGGAACAAACATTTTCATTTTTTATTAAGGTCTTCTTTATACTGTATCATAATATGAAAAGTTAATTGAAGACCATTTCTTTTTATGTCCCCGTAATCGAAGATTCGTGGGTATATAGTTTTATCGTGTCCGTCTGTATGTCTAGCTGTTTATCTGGCAGTTTGTTTGTCCGCAAAAACTTTAACCTTATAAACCATAACTTTTCATTTATTGGAGCTATGACTTTCATATTTAATATGTGTATTTTTTGTGACAAGACCTTACTTTGTACTACCAAATTTGACCTTTTTACCCTTACCTTGGAGTTTGTCCCATTTTACACAAAAATGCCAAATTTTTACTTTGGCCATAACTTTTAAACGGTAGATACTAGCACTTTCATACTTCACATATGTATTTTTTTTTTGGCATGACCTTTCACTGGATACTAAAAACTTTTACATTTTGACCTTGATCTTGGAGATTTCCTTACGTATGAAAAAAACTTTAACCTTGGCCATAACTTTTGAACGGTAAGGGCTACGGTTTTTATACTTCACATATGTAATCCTTGTTACATTAAACCTTTCTTAAGAAACCATCAACTTTGACCCTTTGACCTCTGAGTTTGACCTACTTAATTGCATTCAAGAAAAGTTTAATCTTCGCTATGTTGCCATACAGGGGCATAGCTGTTTCAAAAACACATCTTTTTATATATAGGAGCAGTTGCAGATAAGAGATGGATACCCCAAAGTGAAACAGACGGACGGACGGACATCCCGATCACTATATACCCTCCCGCTTTTCAAGCGGAGGATAATAATATTTAATACTGCTGATTTTTTCTGTCAGTACGATGATTTCCACTATCGAAAAACAATGTTTATCTAACCCTTTAGGCTCGATAAATCTTTTACTCCTTTAGATTCTGAATCATCGCATTGACCTTAAAATATAGCTATAAGTGTATAATGTTATGAGATCAACATATCATCAATTTATTCCCAATTAGCTCAGGTGAGCATTTTGGCCAATATGCTTCTTTATCTAATTTTTTTTGCCCCCTAAAAATTTCAGCTTTAATCCACAGGGATTTTTTTACGGGGTCATTTTTCTTCACGTGGGTTCTGCGAATTTTCAGGGTGGTGACACTTTTTCTACGGGCAAAAGGGTCATTTTTCGAAGTAGAAAAATGACCCCCGGTCTATATTCGATGGGGGTCATTATTCGTCTCTACACCGGCGTTTATGAACAGAATCAGGCATGTTATTTACATTTTATAATGAATTTTTACGAGCATGGTAGACTTGCATAAGATATGATGGCAAAGGTATCAGATATTTACTGATTTTCAACAAGGAAGACAAATTTACTTTGTTAAAATTTTTAAACTGTGAGATGTATGCATTAAATTTTTTAGCTTTAAAGAAGGTCCTGGAAAAATTTACCAATCTAAAAGAAAAATGATTTCATGAAAGATAATTGTTCTATAGGCATTTTTAGATGAGTTTATAAAGTTCTTAGACCTGCACTTCTCATATAAAAATCAAGTAATAATGAAATATTGAAAAGAAATCTCTGGATACTATACACTATACACATACCACGTATTGACTGTTAACTTGTATGTTTTATCATATGTTTATCAGGTTAAAATAATGGACTGAAAAGAATAGATGAGTCTCTTCGCATATTTGCATGTACGAATTTGAGGAAGTTGATGATGTACTTTATAAAGAAACAAAGTTCAGATAATATTTTATGATTTATATTTAATATATTGTTTGTATTTCTAGAAACTCCAATATGACAGTCAAAATTATGTTAATGAAGATAAGAAAAGAGTAAGAAGCATTGTAAATGTTAAGAAAAAACTCAAAAGAAGGAAAATACCTTACTTCCATGTTGTAGGATTCCTTGAATGGAATGAAAAAGCTGCTTGTGGGAATAATGATTGCTTTATCTTTAATATGTAAGTCTTTTGATTTGTTATTTTTTATTAGTGATTTATATTACATCTTTTTTTTTTTTAGAATTTAACACAAAATATTGCTCAAAAGCAAAAAACAGTGATTAATTTTATTACCATTAGGAATAAATCAAGTATCATATTTACTTCATTCTAAATTGATAAAACTTCGATATTCATTTTGATTAGCAAATCAATTTTGCTTTCTATATAAATCTATATAAATTTCACCATGAAACGAATAACTGGTTCAGAATGAAACTATTCTTGTTATCCTTATTTGATTATTTTTTTTCTTCAGTTTCCACCTCCTCCTCTGTGGCTTTAGCGTCTCTTTGCTATAACCCGCTTGATTTTGGTATTTATGGCTCGAATAAGAAAGTGTAAGTTATGATTTCCTATTATCATGTATATTGTAATGTCTCATAAGGTAGTCCGTTATTCTAGGTTTTCAGAAAGTCATTTACATTTGAGCTTATTTATGTTTAAATACGAAAAAATAGCAAATTTCAAAAAGCAAGTGTAAGCATAAAAAAAGTTGCATAGCTTTAAACGCTTTTGTTGGTTTTGTGTTGACCTCGAATGTTATTGTCTTTGAAGTTATCTACTGAAATTTGACACATCCGTTAAAGGGGTGGGAACACATGTCTTCGTATGAATTACTTTGAAAGTCATTTTCTGTCTTCTTAAATATAAACATTTATAAGATCCTTAAATATATTCTAGGATTAAAAAATGCTGATGTGTACGGCTATAGAAAAGAATGTGTGTTTACTGAAATAAGGAATTCGTTTTACAACATTAATGAAGGCAAAGCTTTTAACATTTTTACAAGACCCCTTTAAAGTTTCCTTTTTTTATTATATTGAGATGCACGAATGAGTAGATCTGCAAAAATAAATTTCTCTTCAAGTGAGGTGAAAGAATCAGCGAGTGAATGCTTAATAAAAATCCGCAATGATTATATACGAGGGGTTATCAAAAAGTTCGTGGACTGGGGCTATAAAATTAGTACTATGTAGTCTGTGCTTTCAAAATTTATATGGAACAAAAAACAACAAAATATAAAGAAATGTTGAAATTTAAGCCTGATATGTTCATTATTTGCCAAATTATTTAAGAAATAAGGTATCATTTTTTGAGTTTTATTGAGATGTAAAACGGGTTGGTCACGTGATCAAATCCCATAAAGCCCGAAGTGCTTTATGGAAGATTGATCATGTGCCAACCCGTTTTACATCTCAATAAAACTCAAAAAATGATACCTTATTACTTATATTGACATTTGTGACTTATTCATACTTTAAATTTGCCTGATTGTTACTTTTAACGTGAGAAATGCGTTATTTTTCAAACCCAACGGCATGTATGTAATCCACTAATCGCGCGTCGACCCTTCATGACGTCACACAGAGATTACGTCTAACGTTTATCCAAACGCACATCTATGACCTCTTGACCCCGTACCTGTATTTATACAGTTATAAAAACGCTTGCTTTCAGTAGTGTTATATAAAGGAAAACATTTGCAAATGTTAATATTATAAAATGAAAACGACATTATATGATCACCCTGCGCTGTCGTCGTTTATATTCGTGACGTCCAATAACGTCATTATTTTTCTTAATGTCCGCTTCTTCTACCTCATTCACTTTTTGATGAGATTCCCTGGAGCTGAGTAAGGACTTAAACCCGCCTTGTTTATTTGACTTTACAATGCCATGAACAGTGGCCTTTAATGAATATAATATTCCAAATGGATTAATACATTGGGAGAGATCCGCACTTGATTGTGCCGTCATGTTTTGCTTTTGGGAGTTCAATATATACAATACATGATCAGCATCATTTTTTGACGTGATTGATTTTGCACACCTTAAAAATTTACTGCAAATCGACATTAATCGTGTATCCCTTTTCTCCCTGAATCTATTTTGACATTAAAAGACAAGTACTCTGGATGCATATAATTTTTAGCCAGTTTCAATATATTTTAGGTCTATACCAGTTTTTCAGGGCAAAACTTTATAGAATGTTGGGAACGGAAACCCCTCCCCCTTTTGACGTTATTTTTAAGGCCTCATTTGTTTGGACATTCCGTGTAAAATTTACAATAAAATTTCATAGAGCTTTCAGAATTAAATGAAAATTTCATATTTTATGGAACAATTGTGTCCCGACACATACCTGAATTAACGGGATTTTTGGATGTCAAATGATCATATCAAAAGAGTTTTTCTCATTTACACAAAGGTCACAAAAACGTCATTTTCGAGATTGCGCCGCCTGGACTTACCTTTGTTTATAAATACATTACCAATTTATTATAAAATAAAATTTATGATTTATGATTCATACTAAAGGACATTGGCAACGTTTCTGGTTTTAGTATAGAATTTTTCAAGAACTTTAGAACAGGTTTAGTTGTACAAAACATGTTTATTTCAGGCCCTTTTAACCCATCAAGCCAGCCTTCCTTTGTAGATTTTGTCAAAGCAATGTTTTTACAATTCTCAATCATAGTCAATGCATTTTCTATGTAAAATGTTGATAAAAAGAACCTATATTATTTTGAACCATAAGTTTTCTCTAACACTCCTTTATTTCATAAAGTTTATGCATAAAATACATTGTTGAATCCTCATTTTCGATGGCATGCATATAGTCTGGCTGTAAATGCAAATATAGAAACAAGACACAGAAATATCAGCACTGTTCTTTAATTTCGAGTAACTTCCCTTTACATCTAATTATTATTCATAATGATCAAGAGACTGGTTGTTTGATTCTATTCTATAATTCACTTTATTGGAAATGAATTGTCATAAAACATTTTGGCAAGGATTTATTATTAACTTTTCATAGTGCCCCGTCTGCATAAGCTATAAAATCGTTAGATCATCCGGTCTACCTAGCTATCAACACTTTCAGCATAATTATGTCACATCTTTGCACTTCCAAACATACAAATTCAATACAAGTACCTATTCTAAATGACGACCTGTTGACTGTCTGCCCCCTCAGCACAATGTAAACAAATCTATCCCTGCTTTTCTTTTATTTCTGTAGAGTTGAATATATCCGATAAAAAAAACACACGTGCTTTTGTTTACCTATCAATTCTGTGACATATGCTTTATTTGTTTTCACCGCCTAGAGAATTCCATACGGGAGATCACTCTCAATGACTGTTTTCATAAGTGAAAAAACCAAAGTATAAACCTTTTTTCTCCGGAAAGCTAATCCGAGATTCCTCTGACTGTAACCCCCGCTTTTATATTTGAAAGTGTTGTGAAAAAACACATAAAACAACAGAATGATGTTTTATTGATAAGGAAAGCAACTTTCAAAAACGACTTCTATGCTAATATGAGGTTAAAAAACAGTATTAACACCACACATGATATTTTCACGTGATAGTTTGTTTGTGTATTTGTGTATGACGTCATGCGCAAAGAAGTCGAATGGCGAGGAGGCAACCTTATTCAAGTGATACTTCATTTGTCGGTGATAGGGCCGTTTAAACGGCGAAAGCATCCTTGTAATGACAATTAACAAGTAGGAGAATAATTATTTTACTGATTTCTCGCGTCTCGGGAGTTAGCTCCGCGAAATAAAGGTGTAAAAGGTAGGCAGAGTTGCGGCACTAGCTGGTGTCTCTGAATTCCCAGTTTTCAATATGGCCTCCGCTCTGACTCTCCCCCGCACAAGTCAAAAGCGGGGGTTAGAGTCAGAGGAATCTCGGATTACCGGAAACCCTGCGTTGCCAATGACCTTAAGATAGAAAAGATGTTGCTAACTTGATATTTTAAAATTAATTGATATGCCTAAAGCGATTTTAATTTTATGACGCTAGTCCATGAACTTTTTGATAACCTCTCGTAAATATACTGTTATTTGAAAGTTAAAATGTGCAAATAAAAAAAAAACATCCCTTCAAGTTCAGTGACTTGTAAAATTAAAGAAAATAATAATAATAGAGTTGACATTTCTGTCGCAGGAGCGGATATTCTCAAAAATTGACAGCAGATATTGTGTGATTACATTAATATATATAGTAAATTTATCATTTTCCCACAGAGGTTTGGAAAATATAACCGAAAATATAAAACGGGCAGTCCAAAATACAAATTTGACAAGTGAGAACTGATACATTTTTTTTCATTATAATAACCATCATGTTTAATAACAATATTTGTTTTGGTTTACGAGGTGTTATCAATTAAATAATTTCTTCATCACATAATAATTATCATTACAATCAATTAGTAAAAATATTGTTGTAAAATATTAAGTTCACCATCGGGTTAAGTTAGAAATGTTTTTGATTTTTTTTCTTTCATAGAAATTGAAAATCCGATGATCAATGATTTCTTCTCAGATGATGATACTTTTGTTGAATTCAAAGTTGCAAGAAACGGACCACTGAAGATATGTGCTGTTTCGCTAAGTACTAGAAAATGTTTTGAAATACGATGTGACTGTCAGAATGCCCCCGGAGAGGGTAGTCTACGTACAATTAACATTAACCTACTATGTACAGCTAAAACGCATACTAGTTCACTACAAGATCGCCCATGTCATGAAAATAAGACGGTAGAAACGTCTAAAAATAAAACATCGAATCATAATCAGTCAGAAGGGACATCTTCAATGGCTGGAAAAAGTTTCATAGATCAATACACAGGTACCAATTCAATTAAATTCAATTTAATGCAAAGTGGAAAAAAGTAAGAATAAATAAGTTTATTTTTGCTGGGAATTGTTAAGTGCGGGTTAACGTGAGAATTATTCTCATTATTATTAGCTCACCTGAGCCGAAGGCTCAAGTGAGCTTTTCTGATCACATTTTGTCCGGCGTCCGTCTGTCCGTCTAGCTGTCCGTCTGTCCGTCTGTCTGTAAACTTTTCACATTTTCGACTTCTTCTCAAGAACCGCTGGGCCAATTTCAACCAAACTTGCCACAAAGTATCCTTGGGTAAAGGGAATTCAAGTTTGTTCAAATGAAGGGCCACGCCCTTATTCAAGGGGAGATAATTGGGAATTAATGAAAATTTAGTGGTATATTTTAAAAATCTTCTTCTCAAGAACCACTGTGCCAGGAAAGATGAAACTTATGGGGATACATCCTCAGGTAGTGTAGATTCAAGTTTGTTCAAATCATGACCCCCGGGGGTAGGGCGGGGCCAAAATGGCCGACCAAATTTTACGTAGAAATATATAGGAAAATTCTTTAGAAATCTTCTTCTCAAGAATGACAAAGCCATAATTCATCATATTTATATGGGAGCATGCTCATTTAGTGTGGATTCAAGTTTGTTCAAATCATGACCCCCCGGGTAAGGGCGGGGCCAAAATGGCAGACCAAAGTTTTACATAGAAATATATAGGAAAATTCTTTAAAAATCTTCTTCTCAAGAAAGACAAAGCCATAATTCATCATATTTATATGGAAACATGCTCAGGTAGTGTAGATTCAAGTTTGTTCAAATCATGACCCCCAGGGGTAGGGCGGGGCCAAAATGGCCGACCAAAGTTTTACATAGAAATATATAGGAAAATTCTTTAAAAATCTTTTTCTCAAGAATGACAAAGCCATAATTTACATATTATATGGAAACATTCAAGTTTGTTCAAATCATGACCCCCGGGGGTAGGGCGGGGCCAAAATCATAGAAATATATAGGAAAATTCTTTAAAAATCTCCCTCTCAAGAATGACAAAGCCATTATTCATCATATTTATATGGAAGCATGTTCAGGTAGTGTAGATTCAAGTTTGTTCAAATCATGACCCCGGGGGTAGGGCGGGGCCAAAATGGCCAACCAAAGTTTTACATAGAAATATATAGGAAAATTCTTTAAAAATCTTCTTCTCAAGAATGACAAAGCCATAATTCATCATATTTATATGGAAGCATGCTCAGGTAGTATATAGTTCTTTAATTCAAGTTTGTTTCACAAAGGGTGGGGCCAAAATGGCCGACCAAGATTTTATATAGAAATATATAGGAAAATTCTTTAAAAATCTTCTTCTCAAGAATGACAAAGCCATAATTCATCATATTTATATGGAAGCATGCTCAGGTAGTGTAGATTCAAGTTTGTTCAAATCATGACCCCCGGGGGTAGGGCGGGGCCAAAATGGCCGAACAATGTTTTACATAAAAATATATAGGAAAATTCTTTAAAAATCTTCTTCTCAAGAATGACAAAGCCATAATTCATCATATTTATATGGAAGCATGCTCAGGTAGTGTAGATTCAAGTTTGTTCAAATCATGACCCCCGGGGGTAGGGCGGGGCCAAAATGGCCAGACCAAAGTTTTACATAGAAATATATAGGAAAATTCTTTAAAGATCTTCTTTTCAATCATTTTCTAAAAAATAGCAAATCCATGATTGGTCATGGGACTACTTTTGGATTTAAACTTTACAATAAAAAGCCATTATATACTAGTCTTACCCTTGGTGCTCAGGTGAGCGATGTGGCCCATGGGCCTCTTGTTATTATTTTGCTGTCATTTTGAAGATATGTGATAAGTCGTATGAAACCGAATTAGTTCCTGTTCTTTTTAAAATAAAGTGAAGACTGAATTAGATCATCTCACCAAACAAATTTCGACTTTTGATGTCAAATTTAAAAGAAATGTACATTTGAAGTTATGAGTTTGGGTCCCCGTGTCCAATGAATCTAAAAGTACACGTAGAATTTTTTTTTTTTTTTTTTTTTTTTTTTTTGCAAAATTAATCTTCCCGAATCTTATCTTCAAGTTGAGTGACAATTACATGCATGAAAAATGAAATACCTGACAAATGCAAACTGTTTAAGAAATCTAGACCTAAAATTTCACTTATTTGCTAAAATAAATCTCCCTTTGATGTATGCCAGAAATCTTCCAATCGTAAATCCTGGGATGTCTTCCAAACTCAAATCATAGTCTCGGATGTAAAACGACAAAGACGCCATCGTGATCATTTGAATGTTTCTAACCTAAGGGGTCGGCAGTTTTATTCATAAAGCACCGTAAACTACAATCAGTGAGATTCATGTGCGTAGTAAGCATCAGGAATGTAAGGGTATTTTGGCGATTACTGCTCTGGCGCTTGATTCCTTTCGAGATGTTATCGCTAGACTTAAGCGTCTAGGACGGCGATTGAGAGGGTGATCAGACCAAAAATCTGGCAAGAAACATCGACTAACATGAATTATACCGCGTTTTTTGCTCGTTTCTTAGATAAAGCGCAGGAGCAGAAATCATAAAAGAGCGTTGCATTCCTCAGGCTAGGTACATCCCATCATTTGGTTCTTTATATCCAAGATGGTAGACAATAGCCGTCAAAGTGTACATTTTACTGTCCAAAATGATCCTCTTGTTCTACCAAAATAAAAATGAAAACAAAGCGGATTAGCACAAGAGTTAGGGATTGTTAATTGATATACCTGGTTTCTAAAGGTAAGCGACATATAGACACCATACAGGTACGTTCATCTTTCATTTTCTTACCTTTTCTTGCTGCTAACAAGTATAACATAGTTGATTAGCATCAATTTGATTTTCAGAATCAATATTTAATCGTAATTGTTTTTATATTATTTTATGTTTTTTTTTTTCTATTTGCCCTTTATTGGACCTCTTTATACTTTTACCTTTATCGAACCTTTAGTATAGATTTGCAGGCATTGGACAGTTTCGGCCTATATATTGTATAGAGGGTATTTAAATCGCTGCATAGCTGACCAAGTAGCCCTGGTCCCAATCGCAACTTCTTGGGCCTTTCCGTCAGAGGTCGGAAAAACAACCTCTTCTCGGGCCTTTCCGTCAGAGGTCGGAAAAACAACGAGGTTGTTTTTCCGACCTCTGACGGAAAGGCCCGAGAAGTTGCGATTGGCCCTGGTCCACGTTTTCATCGTTTCTTCATGCTTGAGGTACAACGGTACAATATGTTTTGTCACTGTTTACGTATACAGATTTTGCTTGGTAGAGTTACTCATGCATGTATTGTTCTATTTATGTGCAATGTACTTTGTTCTATACGCACATAAGATATTTTGTTTTGCCACTAACACCTCTACAAATGTGTTTACGTATACAGATTTTGCTTGGTAGAGTTACTCATGCGTGTATTGTTCTATTTCTGTGCAATACACTAAGTTATATACGCACGTAAGATATTTTGTTTTGCCACCTAAACCCCTATTAATGTGTTCGGAACCTTTTTTTTCGGTGTTCTTCAAATTATAAAACAAAGATGAGTTCAGAGTAGCTCTGACAGTGGCTCTTACGAGAGTTAGTGAGACTTCATCGAGATGGGTAAATTATTCACGGAAATGTGGCTAGGAAGTGACTAGCACGTGGAGACATGGTAAACAGAAAAGTTATGTTGCGTTTCAGTTTTTACCAACCCATTGTATCTGTAGAAATGCACTTCATTCAAACTCTCTTACATTTATTCAAACTTAAGTAAGTATTCTCTATATTACAATTTTCTGCAGATATGAATTAAAATTTCTTTTTGGACTATGTTTCTTGGCACCAGATTAGCAAATGAGGCACCAGCATAATTTTAACTGACCAATCAGCTGAATGAAAATTGCATTATGGGTTACTACAGGAATTTCACGGTTAAAAAAAAGGAAATTCTTATGGTAAATGAAAAGCTTTTTTAAAATTCCATATTATTTTCATGCTCACAATGACAAACAATTCATTTGTTAAATAAACGGTGGAAGTCTAGGTTTCTCAAAGCCATGCTGCAAAAAGTTTTGCGTCTGTATTAATTCCTTTGTTCAATTGTTATACTATCGATGAATACAGTTGTAAGGTGGATTCTCGGGCCAAAACACGTGATCACGAGTATATAGTTATGTAAACAAATTTTTGTTCATTTAAGGTCAGACGACACGTTTCTCAAATATATGTTTTGTATCTCTTTATATAATATCAAAAATTATTCATATTTGTCATTCTCTTTGGATTTCAATGTTGTTTTCAAAATGTTTTTGAATATAAGTACACCAAAAATTGTGTTTTAGACCATTTAGAAGATTACCCATAAGGGTTATGTAAGAAATATGACCCTATGGTATCTTGGCCAAATGCCTGGTAAGGTACCCTAATTTTTGTGAGGAAACTTTTTTTAGTACCTTTGCTTCAATGACAAAATCTTAGGAAAAATTATATAATTTTGAGGAACGTGTCGTGTGACCTTAAATGCTTAAGCGGTGCTGCTCGTTTTCCTTACCCTTGAAGCGATGGTGCTCTAAACTAGTCAAAAACTACATTTTATTATATATTTATTTTCTACTTAACAACAAATCTTTCATAGTTTCTAATCTTGGTATTTTGTTCATAAGAACATTTTTTTTATTAATCACTCCATTCACATGATCATAGATTGACCTGAAACACGTGTTCGAAGTAGAATGTAAACATGTAAATGGCGTAAACATTGCTATTCATTCAACGATTGGTCAGTTGCTCGTGGAAAGATCCTCTGTGCGCATTTAAAATAATAGCCATGATATAAGACAAACAAAGGTTTGTCAGTGTAGATGATATTACACCTATTTTTTACCAGTGTATCAGTCGCTAGTGAACTATTATTTTCGTCTTAAAGTATCATAAGATATCACCCTTTAGCCACCTTTTTTCTGTTTAAAATCAGGAAATTTTTTGAGAAAGGTCTGAAAACACATTTTAACAGGATATACAGACTATAGCTATTTACTGTTTACTGCCAATTTTATTTATAAAACCGGTTCTACCCTATAACCTTTGAATAGGTCAACCTAAACCATGTGCCTTGAATTTCAATCACAAAAACAATAGTAGGGGCGGCTTATAAAGTCGGTGTTGTGGGTTTAACTGTTAAAACAACTTTTGTTAAGAAATTATGTACGTTTGTATGGCGTGTCATAAGTGCAGTTGTAGTCAATGTTGACTTGAGTTTTTTTAGTATACGTAACTTGCGACTTAAAATATTATTTAATTAAAAGATTCCAGCCATATTCCAGCTGTATTCCAGCCATTTTCTGTGGACACGTGGCACCAGCATAACCTGGACCGGAAATCCTCTTGGAGCCAGTTCGGGGGAGTCCGTCGTTAAACGGGGCATGTCAGGACGTGGTGGAGTGGTACACAAGGATGACATATAGAAAATCTAGAAACATAAAGTGATATTTATTGTAGATACATTTTTGTATAAATATGTTGTAAATGTTGTTCATATTGATTTTATTTATGGATAAAAATTTGTAAATAGAAAAAAAATCTTGTTTTTACTGACTGAACAGAGCACGACGGCTGTCGTGACACTGATTCTTGCACGTCATAAAAGCGCATAGTTGGAGACGAAAATAGACCAATGTAAAGGCCGTTATGTTTGATTATCCGAACAATGAAAGTTTTCTTTTTCTTCGGCGGAGCACTGCTTGAAATTTTTTTTAGAATAGGTGTTAATGTAGCCTATTTCAAAAGGTAATTATGTTATAATTTCTTTTGTTGAATAAAATATAGACTTTCACAAAGATTTTTTTTATGATACTTAAAATATTATGCGTAACAATAACATTATCATATGAAGCTTTATAAAATGATCTCCTTGTGTAAGCATTAAATGCTCTGTTTGTGCCAAAGAAAGGAGAGATTACGTTTGAAAAGTTATCATGTTGATCATAAAGCTTTGTTTTAGATATTAACCATTAGCGTCTCACGAGTAAATAACACGTACATTTATCCTTTAGTTCTGAAAACGTGCACGCATATAGACCAGAAATATCTTTAAGTTAATGATTTATTTGATTAAATTTGATTATTTAAGTAGGTTCAATTTAAAAGTGATAAAAAACGTAAAGAAATGTATTCAACGATTCTCTGTAAATTAGACTACATTTGTTGTTTATATCCCTTTAAACAGTTGGCAACTTCTTATTGTTTTTACGTTGAATTGCAACATCTTCTAACTCATTTCAGAAACTAATGCAGAAATATACGTCAGGGATTTCAAAACACTTCTTTTGAAGTCGGCGCAATGAAAATTCTATAAGCATTTTATTGACCTTATTGGCAAACGAAATATTTTGTTGGGTCATATTTTGGCTGATTTGTTACATACAAATTGTTAAGGTTTTGTTTTGAAAACTACATTTAGTTTAACTTCGGATATTCCATCCACATGATTGATACATACTGGGATGACGATAGATGTGACCTTTGGACAATCAATGCTTTCTCCTCCTCTCAATATAATATTGTTTTAACAAAGAACAAATTTTGAACGATTAAAATATTGTTACAAATAAAAAATACAAAAATGTTAAAAATGAGATGACAAACAGTATTCAAAATCAAGAGTCCACTAAAATAACACTTAATATAACAACAAACTCGAACCACATAAGAGATGGGTTTAGGTACCAGTGAGGAGTAAGCATCCCACACCTGACACGGTATATTTGTAATGACATGAAAATAAAGAAAAAAAATCCTTCGAAAAATCACTGTGTTAATGATGGCCTAACAATGAGTATGAAAAACGTCAGTCAGCATTTAAACTAAATGATAGATGTTTCTACTGACAAGGTCATTGTATCACTCAAAACAGATACGAAATAATGACTTTGAACGAGACTGTTCATTGTTTCATCAACTTAATTATCAATAACCTACCCTGTTTTAGAAAATAGTCATATGTAAAGAATGCGAAGCAATTGAGAGACATTAACCGTATACACGTGGCAATCATAACGGAATATTATTGCAGGGAATTTACATGTTATATCAAACATATCTTAAAGTGTATCAGCCCTGATAAGGAAAGTTAACGACTAAAAGTTCAAGCCAAAACGTTCATAAATGTATTAACACTGTGCTGGCTGTTAGATTACCATTGATGATTTTTATTATAGTGAAATGTCTTAATATGAAACAGGTGCGTCACACTAAAATAACTAGTGTTTTTATTTCAAGCTCAGTAGGATATGTTGTATCACCATATGAATGGAAATACTGTGGACGTCTTTAATTTCACGTGTCTAAAATTTCTCGGCTTGTAAGAAAGTTACCCTTTACGGTGATTTTAATTTCACGGAGAATCGTTTATTCAGGTGCTATGTAATGCCTTTTTTGGTAGAAAAATGAAATAATAATCACGATGGTTTAAATTTCGCGTAACATTCTTAAATTCTGAACATAGTGAAATCAAAAACACCGGAATTATGTGTTCCACTTCTACAGTTACTATTATTAATTGACAAAACGTCGCTGATACATCTAAATTACGAGCTATAGGCCACGTAATACATTAATAATGTACAAAAATATCCCAGTAAATATGTATGTTCAGCAAAAAAATACGAGGGTATCCTTAATTATACGCATGATAATGTTTTATGACCACCTACTTAAAAGAGTCTCATTTTGATTTTTAAGCCATATTTGTCTTCCCATGGTTATTATCAGGATTTCCATGTATTTTCGAAAAACAGTTATCATTTTTTTCTATAAAGGGGCTGGGGTTGTGGCCATTTTTAGACTATATTGATCTTCTTTGGAAAATTAGCTCCATATGAAGATATATACAAAAATGATCAAAATTTAAAACTAAAATGCATGAAATTTTTCTTTGCCAAATGATAGTTGACAGCTGTCATAAAAAAAAAAATACATCTGATGGTTAATTTGTTGACCCCTAAGCCTCCTGCAGCCCAATCATAGACATTATGATGTCAAAGCGATATGTTTAAGTTATTATTGACACTAGTATGGCAAGGCAAATAACAAATTTTTTTGTACCAGACACTGAGAGACATAAATTCTCAGTCAGCACTTCAATAATCATTGGAATGATAATTGCTCATTATACTGTACATGAACATGAATAGGCGTATTCAAAATTCAGCGGAATCAAGGGTATATAGTTGTTAGCGTAATCATGAATTAGCGCTACACATGTTCATGCTTTGTTTTGTATTAGTAAATGATTTGCTAGCGGTATTCATGAATTAACGCATTCGTGTCCACGTCAAAGCTGCTTTGATATAAAGCTCGCGTTTTTTAGTACACGTACAGTATATGAATGTCATAAGCCTGTCTTTTTCCTAAATATAAATACATGTGAATATTTGCTACGCTGAGGCTTGTTGCTTTTCATTGAGAAATCACTATAATACAAAACGATAACATAAAAAATTATTAGGGCATCATTTCCTTACCCTAAATTTGTGACATGAATTACAATTGTAATTTAATTTTGCGCTTTAAAGAATACAGAATTTACAATCAAACGAAGAGTATGTTGATAATCTATACCTTTATGACCATAATATATGTGTTTAGAATTAAAACATCCAAAAACGTTGTTAAAAAAAACTAAAAAAAAAATCCCAAATAAATTGATGGATCAGTCACACATAAAGATAAAAAATTTAAAGGAAACATTAGAGCAAACTTATAGCTAAATTGTAAAACAAACATGATGAATTTTTCTATCGTCGACTTTCCTTATTTAATTTTATATTTCCTGCAAGAGTTGTTTATTGATATTCAAGAATGTGCTCCGTTTTACGTCGGCATTTCCATAAATTTTATGTTCTTTATAATGTCCTTGTCAACAAATATAACTTATTGCTGGGTAGAACTGTTACTGACATGTTTCATACGACACTGTTAGACCTTTGTTCCTATATAACATTCAACTACAGAATGTTTCATCTAACTAAATATGTATGGAATGACATAACTTATAAATCGTCATCAAATTGTGAGGATGTTAATCGATAGAAAATAAAGTGATGAATATAAAAAAAATTATTTATTTAATTTTACAATTTGATGAAATCAATATTAAATGTAAAATTGATTTTTAAGGGTTTCCTTATATTAGCTGTACATGCTTGCATTAAAAAAAAATCCGGTTTTGATACCATATATCTGGCAAGATCCATTTCGTGTGTGTTGAATTTGTTTCTGGTATTTGATTGTGTTTTTTTTTGTGTTAACATTTTTTATGTACTGATGAAAATGGGAAATACTGGTATTGATTTATTTGTTTAATTTGATATAACATTAATTTTAAATCATAATAATGAGGAAAATCTAATGAATAACTTTTCTATTCAAATTCATATTTATTTTATTTTCAAGTAATTTAATTATAATATTACTTTTGTTAAATGTTGAAATTGAGTTCTTTCCCTTTGTATTGTAATATTTGTGTATGTTTATTTTATGTCTGTATATTTCAGAACCTAAATTTATGTGATAGTGTGTCCATTATCCAACATCCAAACTGTGTCCAATATATCTTTTATCGAAGTTGTGTCTACTTCAAAAACCGTAAATAAAATAAAGAGTTTAAGGATATGTATAACATAATTTATTTATCAATAAAAAGAGTGATCTAATTAGTTCTATTTTAAAATGGAAGGAAATAAATGTTGGACAAAAATATTCGAACATTCCTTTATAATAACTTGGGTATCGAAGCTTTACTGGTTTCAATTTCAAATTTTACACAGGAATATCACAACAAATAATCATCTTTTGAGACTGAAGCTAATTCATTCACCCACATGTACTTTTTGTACAGATGACATAGAAGCAATTGATCACTTATTTGTTGAATGTTCCAAGTAGAAGAATTATTATGGTGCATTGAAGTAAAAATTTTTGAATATTTTTTATATTCTTTTAGTTTTGACAGACTAGCTATACTTTTTAGTAAATATGAAATCATATTTGATTACTTGAATTTCACAATTTGACAACACTATTGTAAAACAATTCAGTTTTCCTAGTAAATATAAAAAAGTTCAAAAATTAAATATTGATATTGTTATGCAGAGGATCATAGACAGATTCGTTTTTACAGAAAATGTTTTGATGTTACAAAGCAGTAACTAGTTGAGATATGAAAGGCATTGGCAAAATAGCCGTGATGTACTTAAAAAAACAACTTATATTTATTATCATTATATTTATGATAACCTGTAATGGAATATTTAATGTTATTCCAAGGCTTCACTTTATTTGAGAGACTATCTATATATCTGCATTTTTTTAACTTCTGCCCTTTCAGTATTTTGTCTTCTCTTTTTCTTTATTAAAAATTAATTTTCACAGTTACATATGTGAAGGTTAAATTGCTGTTGTTGTAAGAGGCATAAAAGTATAATTTTTAGAAACCCATTTTGTATGTGAATATGTGTTTATATATATATATATATATATATATATATATATATATATATATATATATATATATATATATATATATATATATATATATATATATATATATATATATATATTTTGGAAGCAGAGCAATACATGGCCGATTTATATATAAAAAACAACTTCAAATTGATACGACAAAACATCAGAGGTGGGATCAGATGCCACGGAGGAGGAATCACATCCCCTGCCGACCGGTTATGCCCATTATATGCTCCTTGTAATATATGTATCGAAAAAAAAAATCAAATAGAAAATCCGTGGAAAGCTCAGTCTGTAAATAATGGCCTAATAATCAGTAGGAAAAAAGTAAGTCAGCAATTGACTCAATGATTAATATTGTTATTAAAGGGTAACTTTAGATTAGACGGTTGATAGTCTTGTTTCATTAACTTGTTAGACAATAAATAAAATGATATTGACATGCTGAGTTTCGTTTTTAAAAGTGCTGTCATTAAACGTAATAGGTGATTAACAATCTCACTTTAAAAATTATGTTTTAAGATCTTTTACAATAAAATTGTAGTTTTCTCATTTTTTTTTAAATCAAGCAAAAATCTTAAAATGTTGCTACAAAAAAATGCTTTTCTTTTCAATTTATTAAATGAGAAAATAAAATAAATGTTATTAAATTTAAGGGTAAAGAAGTTTTACTATTGCTAAGTTCTTCAAAATCAAACTACGTTGAATAATTTTTATATTATTGATTTGTTTTATTCATAATATTACTTAAAAAGGTAGGATTTTTAATTCTTTTATTTTGTGGTTTTTGTTTTAAGTCCTTTCAAGTGTTTTTTTAAATCACTGAAAAGATTAAAAAGGCTCAGAAATTGTATGCACGTTTTAATTGCTACAAGTATGATAAGGAAATTTAACACCAAGAACGTACAGGATACTCTAACAAACGTCAAAAAATAAATTTGAAACGCTGGTTACAAATAGGAAGTGTTGATTAAATATCAGTGTTTTAAGAGGACCATTTAATTGGTGCAGAATTGTACAGCTTTTTAAGAGTTATTTACATTATTTGACACATATGACTAAGGAGAACAGATGTTTATTTTAATTGTTTGCCCTACATGTATATTATGTTTATACCAACTGATATATAAAATGTTTAAAATTTCTTACATTGTAAATATTTTTTGCAATTGATTAGTAGAATATTTCGTTATTACTTTTTACTGCAATATGGACAAGGGGGATAGTTTTGGTGGTTACCCAGAAGGATTTGATGATCCAATAATTTTATTGTAGAGATTATAGGTATTGTAGAGATTTCTTTCCACAAGGACGAGGTATTCCGTGATATCTCAAAAGCATTTGATAAAATTTGGCATAAAGGTTTCTTATCTAATCTAAAAAAATATATTGTATTAGTGGCAACGTACTGTAGTATTAAATTGGACTGAAGTATTTGTGTGAAACATAACAGAATGTTTTAATTGATGTTTTTTATACCAATAAAATAAAGGGAGATAACAAACAGTAGAATCCAATCTCACAATAAACCAATAAAAAATAGAAGCAGAGCAATTACAGACCTCTAAAACATCACAGGTAAGATCAGATGCCATGGAGGAGTGAGCATTCCCTGCCAACCGGTCACAACTATTGTGTGCTCCTTGTCATGACTGAGAAATGACGCAAAAATCAGTTGCCAATTCAGTGTGTAAATAATGGAATAACAATTGGTATTAAAACATAAGACAGCATTTCACTCAATTGCTTTTTTTTCAAATTGTTTTTGCTGACAAGGTCATTGTATTGACCATAGAACTTACGAAATGATGACTATCAATATTAATTGATTTTAAACATAACGAGAACAACTACAGTGAATTCCTTGAGGACACCCGACAGTCTTTAAACTTATACGAATTTCATGACAAATCATTTCTGTAACGTAACATTGCGCAAATACTTCAAAAATATTTTAAGTGTGTGTTCAAGGGTATGTTCCTTTTTGTAGCTTTTCATTAGAGCTCTCAAAGACAATGACGTCATTATTTGACGTCATTTGTGTGTACTTGTAAGTTATTTGAAATCTTTATGTAAAATAAACAAGAATACATTTATATAGCCATCAATTGTTGCCAGTGAAGTACACAAAAAAATAATGAAAATAAGTCTTCACCATCAAATTGTTTCGATTTGCGTGATAAGACATGCGTCTGAATGAGACTATAGTCGAGAAGATTTACGAAAACTTCTAGTCGAATGGAAATCAAACAAAAACGGTAACGTTTTATATTTCATTAATTCCTCAAGCAACTGTTGGCTGCATAAAATATGAAATAGAATCTATATTTACCTATCGATCATAAAAAAAAAGATTGACCCAGTAAATATAAAATAAAAACTGTGTAACGTACGTTTCAATGCAACAAGTAAAATTTATTATCTAAAAAAAAGGATCTGTCGTTTTTGATGGCAAATGATAACAAATTCATAGTATTAAAAATATATATATTGAAAAAGATGTACTTCTTGGAGTAAATATATTGTGTATCTCGTAATTTACAAAAGGAAAAAAAAACATTCTTATGTATAGACTTTTTAATGTATAGTTAACATTTGATCCGAATAACTTCTCCCATCTCAATGTTAAGAGCAGCCCGTTCCTTTTAATTTTTAATTTAATTTAATCAATATTTTATTATGTAAGCAAGATTACATAATTGGATTGGACATCAGGCATGGCCTATATAAGTTCTCTCCAGCCCGGTCCTCGTGGCTGCAACAATCCATGCCCGTGTTGTGACTACTAGTCATTTATTTGTGAACAAGCTTTATATATTTCACGACATTTGCAATTTTGATCAGCAGGTTAAGTTGATCGACCTTGCAATTTCCACAAATAGGGTGTTCATACTTCCCAACGATTTTTTTCTTTTTATTAAATTTCAATTGCACCTATACATTTTTTTTTATTTATAAAAGGATTTCTTAATTATCTCATCATAAGAATGAAGAGACGTCAAAAATTATGTTGTCGCGCCACAAATACAAACGGAGTCCCTGAGCATTCAGAATTTGTGTCAACATAGAGATTTATTATTCTGTTTAGAAATATATAATTAAAGAAAAAAAAAGTCGTTTTCCTGATTTTAGCAATTCGGAAATGCATTAATTTTTGTGTGTGGAATTAAGGTCACTTAACTTGATCCTATATCTATTTTGTTTGCTTCCTTCCATACAGGGTTTAAAAATGTGATATCGGATTTAATAAATATTTGTGTCAATAACTAAATGCATTTAAAACATCTCATTTTTGTCAGCAAGAAGAACAATTTAAAAGTGGATGCAGATTCGAAGAATGATTTCAAAATTGAACATATTTGTTGGCTTCTTCGGTAGATTATTGCGTCATTGTATTATTTGTATGTTAAGTCATATTTTTTTTTCAAAGTTGTAAAAGAAAATAAGGAAAGTTTTCTTTAAAATCAAGATTACGTTTTTCTAATTTTCAGTGTGGATTATTAGTTTGAACGTCTTCTACAATACTACCTCAAGTGTTACAAATTCAAAACATAGGTGTGTCCTTCCTTGGAAAAGAAATTTTGAATTAAGAAGCAATGCAACTGATGAGACCAGGTATGATAGTCGTTTTATATTCTAAACTGGAATTATGCTACTTTTGTCTACGAAAACCATTCATTTAAAGGTTTTCTTAATTTTTTTTATTGATTAGTAATATTATGAATGCAAGTATAATTTTACTTTTGATAAATAAATTTTACAGAAGTTCTTTCGACGGGCTGAGAAATATAATAACTGATTTTTTACATATTCATGAAGAAGGTAAGATATATCAAAATTGGTTTTTAAAATAATTCACCAGTATTTTGACATAGATATATATTTAAAGAAAGAAACAAAATGAAATATATCGAGATAATGAATAGTATTCAAGCCCAAAAGTCCACCAATAGGAGTAGAGCAAACACGAATCTCTAAAACATAAGAGGTGGGATCAGGTGCCATCACCATATTTATATATAATTTGTGCAATGAAAGTTGTTAATACAAAACACTTTCTAAGCATTTAATAATAGGTCTTAAAAGAAAAAAAGGTTATGTTAAAAGAGATTTTGAATTAGTTTTTTTTTTTAAGTTATAGTAATGTGCATATTGTAAATAATATTAATATAATATTTACCTTCCGCGATACACGATATAGGGATACATTGTACTTGCTGTTTTATGCTATTATATCCATTCACCTAATGGAAAGACATTATTCTCCCCCTAAAACGTACTTAGATTTGTGATAATCCAATAGTTATTTAATCTCTTGTCCCTCTCAACATTTCAGATGAAAGTTGGAATATTCATCTTGACAAATGTTCCAAAGATATCAACTTTCTACTGTACTAGACAAAAATGAAAGAGATGTGATGTTTCTTTGCATATTGGTAGAGAGATCGGAAGTATGTTACATATCCAATTGTTCTTGTCAGAAAAGGCAAGGAAAACGAGAAACGGTGTGAGCTCAGAAAATCAACAAAGCAATATTTACAGTATAAAACAGTTAGCACTTTCAACCAAAATGTAACCTATACAACCGTTGACACTCAAAAAGGATACAAAGGAGAAAATGCTTCAGTCAACGAGGAATGTTTATACAACAATCGAATAAATAAAGGTAATATATAATAAAGCTATGGAAACAAAATTATTACCTGATGTCATAACATTTAGCTAAATATTTTAGAAAAAATATAATTGGAACTTGAATGAGCACCTTAAAGCACCAAATTATCTTTACAAATCATCCGCATTCATTATCAAAATATTTAAAAAACAATATTTAGTATGAGCACAAGATAAATATTTGTAAGAGACTTTTCTTTCATAAGACCTCAATTGAAGGTTTGCTTTTTCATTGATAATTTTAATGACAATTTCAATAATTTCATGCATCAGACACATATTAATAAGGGTTTCGACAATAACATTTAAAAAACATAAATACGAGGCTGTTCAATAGATGCTGTCTTGAAGTCAATGGCATACAAAATGGAAATCATATGAAAATATTTCCATTTTCAATTGTTTTCTCTATGATAAACACTACAAAAGTCCATCTAGTAAATTTCTTGGTAATACCTGTGATATGTTTATTCTCTATTGAAATACTACTGAAAGGTCCAGTGTCAACCTGCGTGTAAATGGGTGGCGTATAAATGCACTGAAGAAAAAAAATAGATGCTATATTTAATTGTTTACTAAGTAAATATATACATGTATGATATATCTTTTTACAAACAAAATTAGAAATGAATTATCTTCGGAGCAAGTCTCTAGCGCAACGGTGTCAACTACCAACGAGCACGGAGAACTCCACTTCCGTAAACAGTCTATCTAGAGCACGTGGAGAAATCGGCACAGCCACACTCCCTCATCTGATACAGACATCGTCCCTCAGTCATTACCATCCGACTTCGTAAGCAACTTAACTTCTTCTGTTATTTTAACATCGACACAAATCGCTTTCCTGACCAACTCCCGTTTCATTAACTGCAACATTGCATTCAATATGGCGACGGAGAAGTGGCCTACACACGTGTTTGTGCTTCCGACAACCCAAATTAAGGTCACATATTTAATCAACGTTAACAAGATTGCTTTGATCATAATTTGAAATTCTTTAAGATTTGTTGTTTTTTTTCATAAATGTTGACATTTGACTACAGTAACTAAACAATCATTGAATTTGTTTCGTGTTTTTATGGGACCATTTTCTATAGTAAAATTTGACGTCAAGGGGCGGAGCAATGAAAACTAACATGGAATGCCTCGTGCATTTCAAATTTACTAATTAAGACGGTATTTTGAATTATTTCAAAATTGTTATTTCAAGTAAAAATGAAAATTAAAGGAATCACCATCTAGTTAGGAGACTATGCCATGGACATCAACAATAGCGGGCTTCACCCGTTATGCAAATTATCCCATGTTTCCCACTATTGTTTATGCCCTGGCATAGTCTCCTAACTAGACAGTGATTCCTTAATTAAAACAGGTTTCTCATCATTTAAAGCTCTACTGAAGTCTTTTAAACTGTTTAATGCCGAATTGGAGCCGGTCAAATTAGTTTTCGATAACCTTACTATCTGCTAACCAGGTCCTGCCAAATTGTGTGGTCACTCACGACTGATATTGTCAGTTGGTTCCAATCGCATTGGATATTTCCAAAGGCCTATTACAAAAACACCTAAGAATTTCTCAATAAAATAAAAAGGTTCCGATCGAAGTATCTTCAGTTCTGAAATAAAAAAAAACATCTTTTGAAAGCGTTCTTGGTGTTGAACAATTCTGACAACACGCAGTTACACAGTCACAGAAGTTGGTGCTTGTTCAGCTGCAGTCCACGTGCATACACTAAAAATTGATTTCCTGGTTGTAAATTTCCAATACGAAGGTAAGATAAACGCAATCTGATTAAACTTAGATCCTTTGATCCGCTCACATAAAGATCGCCACACAAGGATCTGAAAAAAAAAAACCCATAAAGGGAGTACCTACTGCGACACGGGACCTCGGTTTATACGGTCTCATCAGAAGGACCGGTCTCCACGCCCCACAGTGGTATTTGTACCCACGATGTAAGGATCAACTCCTCACTTCGCGACTCTATAGCAGACGCTCAAAGCCACTGCACCACAAGGGCGACAAAAAGGATTCATTAGAAATGGTTGAGGAAAAATGACATTATAACCCATCAATATTATAAGGAGTTAGAATGAAACAGAAGTTGATGAACCAAGAATTTTAACTGTCCCTTTTAAAGGCATCATTTCCTAAGTTCTATGGTCGATGCAATGACCTTGTCATCAAATACAATTTATCAATGGGTCAAATGCTGACTGACGTTTTTCATTCTTTTTGTTAGTCCATTATTTGTACACTGAATTGACAACGGATTTTTCCGTTGCTTCCCGAACATGACGGGGAGCACACAGCAGGTGTGACCGGTCAGCAGGGAATGCTTACTCCTCCATGGCACCTGATCCCCTCTCTGATGCTTCGGAGGTCCGTGTTTGCTCTGCTCCTATTTTGTATTGTTTTATTGACCTTTGATCTTGAATACTGTTCGATATCTCCATATGTTTTTATTTGGTAAAAATTTTGCACAAAGACAGAGAATAATTTTTTTAAGTTTCCTGTTAAATCAGAGCAGGGATATGAATTGAAACCAAGGCTAGGACATAGTAAAATACACTTCTTTCATAGATTTTATATACTTTAACACTACAGTATAGAATTGTAAATTAGGTTGTTGTCTACTAAGTTTACCATCAGTGACAGAGATTGGTTTACTTAGCAGTGGGTTGCGTATGAAAAGAAGACAATTAAGGAATACACATATACATTCAGGTATTAAATTTTAAGCAGTATATATTTTAATTATTTTGAGCTATTCCAACTTACCTCTAGAATGTTTTGAAACTAAAAGTAATAGAAAAATATCGCTTTCCTCATTTGGGCAATTCGGAAATATTGAGTGAGGAGTTCAGGTCACTTGACTTAATCATAAATGTATTGCGTTTGCTTCCTCCTATACAATGTTTAAAAATGTGATATCGGTTAAGTTAATAGATATTTGTGTCAATAACTAAATGCATTCAAAACAAATTAACTTTGTGAGCGAGAAGAATAATTTGAAAGTGGATGCAGATTTGAAGAATGATTTCAATATTGAACCAATTTGTTGGTTTTTTCGGTAAAGTATTGTGTCATTGTATTATTTGTATGTTAAGTTATATTAATTCTTTTAAACTTGTAAAAGAAAATAAGGAATTTTTTTTTTTAAATCAAGACTTCATTTTTCTCATTTTTAGTGTGGATTATTGGTTTTAATGTCTTCTACAATGCCACCTCAAGTGTTACTAATTCAAAACATAGGTGTGCCCTTCCTTGGAAAAGAATTTTTGGATTAACAACCAATGCGACAGATGAGACTGGGTATGAGAGTTTTTGTATGTTTTAAACTGAAATATTGATTATTATTTCTACGAAAACCATTCATCTAAATATTTTCTTTTTTTATCGAGATGTAATATTGGAATTTTTCGAGTAGCACTAACCTTTACAGTTGACAGCTTACTTTTTACACTAGAGCAATGTACGGAAGCTCTTTTACGATAAAAAGATTTTGCTCAATATTTAATTCAGCCATAATAAAGGATTTATCAGTTATCCCTAAAGAAAACGACTACCACACTACCCTCAGCTCTCGGGCTTCACATGTTAGTGCCCCTAACAACATTAGGGGCACTACCTTTGACAACTAATAAGGTTATCCTATCAATTATCAATTCTGTACCTCCGTACATGATACAGGTTGAAATGTCAAGTTAACCGTCAACTGCAAAAGCCATTGCTTATTGCAAAAGTCTATTATGAATTCAAGTATAAATTTACTTTTGATAAATACATTTTACAGAAGATTTTTCGACGGATTGAGAAATATAATCACTGGTTTTTTATATAGTCATGAAGAAGGTAAGATTTATCAAAATTCCTTTAAAAATATTTTACCAATAGTTTAACATAGATGAATATTACTAAAGAAACAAAATGAAATATATCGAGATAACAAACAGTACACAAGCTCAAAAGTCCATCAAACAAGTGAAATAGGAGTAGAGCAAGCCAAATTTCTAAACTATAAGATGTGGGGTCTAGTGCCATGGAGGAGTGAGCATCCCCTCTCAAATAATCAGCAGATTTATATGATATTCAATTTCTGTAATTAAGGTTGATTATACAAAACATTTTCTAAGCATATATTAATAGGTCTTAAAAAATTGCAAAAATTGTAAATGATATTTACTTTCCTTGATACACGACATAGGGATACATTGTACTTGCTGTTTTATGCTGTTATATCCATTCACCTTATGGAAAATTATTCTCCCCCTAAAACGTACATTGATTTGTGATAATCAAATAATTATTTAACTTCTTGTCCCTTTCAACATTTCAGATGAAAGTTTGAAAATTCATCTTAACAAATGTTCCAAAGATATCAACTGTAAACTTTCTACTGTCCTAGACAAAACAAAAAAGGTGTGATGTTTCTTTGCTTATTGGTAGACAGATCGGAAGTTTGTTACATATCCAATTGTTCTTGTCAGAAAAGGCAAGGAAAACGAGAAATTCCGTCAATAATTTTTCTGAATTCGACTAAAGATGAAGATAGAATTGGTGATCGGGATAAATATGATCTACGGTGTGAGCTCAGAAAATCAACAAAGAAATATCTACAATATAAAACAGTCAGCAGTTTAAATCAAAATGTGATCTGTACAAACGTTGTCAAACAAAATGGTTTCAAGGAGGAAAAAACTTCAGAAAAAGAGGAATGTTTATGCAACAATCGAAAAAATAGAGGTATGGGAACAACATTTTGGCATGATGTCATGACATGCACTAGTATTGCAAAGCATTTTAGCACAAAATAATTTTAGCCTGATTGATTAATTGATTGTACATTGTTTAACGTTCCTCTCGAGATTTTTTCACTCATATTGAGCCGCCACCACTTGCCGATGGAGAGCTGCAAATTTTGTTTTGTACTCGACACTCAGGGCCATTGAGCAGGGAGGGATCGTTTTCGTGTCAGCACCTACTGTGACATGGGAGCTCGGTTTATACCGTCTCATTTGAAGGAACGACCTCAACGTCTCACAGTGGGATTTGAGCCGCGACGTAAGGATCAACTCCTTACTTCGTGACTCCAGAGCAGATGCTCTAGCCACTGTGGGCGACGACTGTAGTACGAATGAGTGTCTTAAAGCACCACATGATTTGTACAAATCAACCACATTCATGATTAATATTTTACAAAAACATTTTAGTATGAGCACAGGATAAACATCTGCAAGAGATTTTTCTTTTAAAAGACCGCAAAGGAAGGACTCTGTCTTCAATGAATTTTATTAATGATTGATAATTTTATTGATAGTTTAAAGAAATCAATTTCAAATTTGTATTTTTTCGTAGACTGCTTACGGACGTTTTTCATACAAATTGTTTGACCGTTATATGCACACTGAATTGTCGACGGATTTTCTTTTTCGACGGACATCAGCAATAGTTGGAAACGTGGGATAATTTGGATTAAGGCGAAGCCTGTTTTGCATAAATTATTCTAAGTTTCTAACTATTGCTGATTTCCCTTGCATACTCTACTAACTAGACAGTGATTCATTAAATTAACTGATAACCGTTTATGTGACCACGTTTCTTCAAATAGTTTAATAGCAAGACGTTGGAAAAAGAGACACTGCATTAAAATTAATTGTTAAGAATCATTAAAAATAAAGTCAGAAGTTCCATAAAAGCTGCCATAAAACTTGGTCAGATTTACAAAGAAATATTTACTGAGATATTTGCTGTTACAGCAACCAATGTTTGTTTTTTTTAATAAAATGAACAGGTAGATTTCAATGATCAAAATATATATAAAAAGATGCATCAAAGATGATGACCGTCCTTGGCGAATAAAACTAACAACAAAAAATCATTTCCAGAAAATTGAAGGATCTGATATATTCCAGTATACGGAGAGTATGTTCGAACATGTGTATTATTAAAGAAACAAATTAAATAAAAATGTTACAGACATATGTTTTAATTAATAGAGAGCATCTAAAGGAGATCTATAGCAGAAAATCTAAGGTGTTTTTGTTTCTTTTTTAACATCGGGGACATAACTTATTGAACAGCCTTCGTAATACCAAAAAAAAGAAGCTTTTTGTAGCAATGATAAAATGTAAGTTCAAAATATCAAACGATTATGCAAGCTGAGTACATTTTTTTTAATTTTTCAAACTAGAAAATAAATAACGTGATAACAGAGAAAGAGGCAAGTTGCCATGTAACAGGGTACTGCATTGAAACAATTCAGCCTGGGATTTTTATACTCTCTGTATACTTGTGTGCATGGATGAAGTGAATCATATGGGATGAAGGATATGGAGATAACGAACAATATTTAATATCAAAGTCCATAAAACAATACAAAACAGGAGCAGAGCAAACACGGACCTCCAAATCATCAGAGGTGGGATCAAGTGCCATGGAGGAGTGAGCATCCCATGGGAGAAGAGCCTTGATTTTTAAATGAAACAGAAACATTATTTTTATCATAATTTCATACGCCTGACAGGTAATTTTTAAAGTCATCGGATAAAGGCAAAATAACGTTTTTCCGGTTCAATTTGTTATATGCCTGGAAAATATTGCTCGATTCATGCTGATTTAAAAATAAGTTTTTTCACTCAGAAAATCGAATACAAATCATACCAGTATATTTTAACAGCATAATATTTAATTTTCCTATTTCATTTAAATTCTTTCAAATGGTACTGATATCGCTATTAATTAATTAAGTACAATTTTGTCTGATGCATAGTACAAATAGTGAGATAACATACTGTATTTAATCTCCAAAGTCCATCAAAACATACAAATCAGCACCAAAGAAAACATGGTTTGCATAAAAAAAAATCAAAGGTGGGATCATATGTAATGTAGGCGTGAGCATACAAGACCCTGCCGACCGATCACACCAGCCGTGTGCTCTTTGTCATGGTCGGACAAATGAAATATTCCGTAGTCAATTCAATAATGGGTTTATACATGAAATAAAATCATATACTTATGTTTTTGAAATTGTTTTTTGTAAAAATTTAATTACGTTTGATAAAGTTAAAATTACACTTTTAGATACTAACATGGGTATCAACGCTCTCTATTTCTTTGGCGGAACAATGTTGGGATTGTTTTTTGGAATAGGTATCACTGTAGCATATTTTAAAAGGTAAGAATTCTATTCTTGCTGTTGTTGAATAAAGCATAGATATTTACACAGATATATGTATGATGATACTTCTTACGACAATGTGTGTAACAATGACATTATTAAGTGAAGCTATATAAACATGATCTGCTTATATTGCATTCAATGCTTTGTGCCATCACAAGTCAATTGCACATAAAAAAAGCCATCTCCACAAGAAAATTTATAAATATTTATTTAAAATTTCTTACATGGAATGATATTGGTTTGCATTGTAGAAAATCTAAAAAACCAAGAGTTTTATCGGTTCGTAACATGGTATATAATCGGGAAAGGACAGACAACGAAGAAATCACTTTCAAGGAAATTACTGAATATTCTGAAATCCCTAACAGTTATAGTAATATTGAAGTAAGTATACTGAACACACATCTAAGAACAACGATGTAGACACATGTATAATGTGTAATCTGTGTTTATTAACAAAATTTAAAATCGAAATTTGTAGGAAGAGGAAGCACTATTGGAAGAAAAGAGATTGAAAATTGATTGCAAACAAGGTAGAGATGATTGTGCTGAAACACATGTTGTACAATCCCTGACTGTAACAAAAAGCCCCAGCAGCCCAAGCTTTGTGGAAAATTCACAACCACTACAATCTGTTGAAGCTTTAAAAAGTGAAGAATGTTTGGAACTTACCACTCACAATTATTACAGACAGTTGCAGGTGGATAGCGATCTTGTTAAAATTGAGAAAAAAGAAGACGAAGGTTGTTCATTAGAGAAAGAAAATCATTACGTCAATGAAAAGGATGGTGCAAATCTAGTTGGTCCTAATGCCGAAAATGTTAATCATTACTCGATCTTGATCGAGAATTCCACAGAAAATTGTAAAATCTATTTACCACAAGACAAAAATAGTAGGTCATCAAACCTTTGCAAGTTTACTGATGATTACAGTGAAGAGGAACCAGCATACTATGTTTTAAGCACAACTCAGACAAATCCACCCGTTTATACCAATACATGTGATTAAGCAGCGACCAGGACACTGTTCAAAACATAACCCGTAAAAAACTTCTCCCAAAAGTGGAAGATTGATTAAGGGTTTGAATTTACTTCTCTTTTTCTTTTTACTAAATGTTTAAGCTTTTTTTTTTTTTACTTTTCACAATTTCATTTAACCTTTGGAGGAACTTTCAGCAAAAAAATGGATTTTCTATTCGTTTGGATGCAAACAATGTATACTTATTTCTCATGACAAAAAAGCCCTTACAGGGCAGGTGGAAGCATCCTGACGGTGCAGGACTGAAATACTTTATATTTGTGTAAAAATAGAAATTGTAAAATGATCACTACACATTTAACTGCGCCATCATTTACTGTGAAATGACAAATTTTCATGGGGGTCTAATTTTCGTTGTTTTTAAGGTATGGAGAGACCCACGAATTCATGTCCACTACAAAATGTAAAATGTTACATACATGACTACTCAACAATTCTTCATCTATGATTTCAAATTCCTATAAAAAAAGTTTTTACTCAAAACACGAAAAAAAAAAACCCACGAAAATATGTTATTTTACAGTATGAGTAAACACAATTTTCTCTTCTCATTCTTAGATTTTACATCTTACAAAAGAGAAAAATATTCATAAAGTACTCATTGTGATAAAGTTAAATTGAGAGAAAAGCAGTTATGATTTTGTTGTAATTAATAATTGAATTTCTGTTATTTTGAAAATTAAAAAGATGCATTCTGACTGGATAAATTATATTCATCAAAATAAGGGCAAAATGTTCATGCTGACATTCATTATTTGTTTTATTCAACAGGAAAAGGCACTATAGGGCTCAACATCCCGCATTAAGTAGATCCTGATGTATGTCACTACTTTCACATAAGTATATTTCAAGGCAGATATTTATGTATTTTATTTTTATCCTGCAACTTATGCATTGGCCTTATTAAAGTAACCAAATTAACAAAAGATTTATTAATTGAATTGTTGAGATGTTCCTAAATCGTGTTCAAGATAAGTCCTTAAAAGTAAAACATTGACGTCTAGACTCATGACAATGCTATGTTTGCTATGTAAATTTACACGAAGGCAACAATTTTAATGAAATAAGATCAAAGTATTCAATAAAAATAATGTAATAAATATTACCGGAAGTAACGTCGAGAAACAATTTGATGCAACAAACAGGAAATAAAAACGGTGTTCCGGAATAACTCGATCGATACACGGCTATTTAAGGAAAATGATATTTCAAGAAGGCACTTTAAAATTCATACAATGTAACTTCCTCGTACAAAAACATCATAGACAACTGAAAGTATATCAAAACAACTCTGAGTATTTAGCTAGCGCGCTTACGAATGAGCTCTAATTAAGACTCACTTAATGCCTGATTTTCACACACTTGTGGTCCGGTGACTTTATTTAAATGAAGCAGGTGTCTAAAATGTTTCTAATCTATCGTGAGAAAGTGTAGAAAATCTTTTTATATGTATCTTTATTTACAAACTTTTGAAAAAGAAATAGGCTATATTAAATTTACTGAACTTTCTTAAGAAGTTTTTTTGAGAACCCACATCTGACTTACACTTTATTTGGAAAACATGAACAACATCGATAATCACAAAGACGATTTGTATTCTAAATTTCCTCTGCTCTAAATTTGTTTTGTTTAATGGACTTTTGAGGTTGAATAATGTTCGTTATCTACATATACATATACATGTATTTCATTCGAAGAATCAATTTGTAGTCTTGCTTTAGTTTCTTCATCTATTCCATTCAACACTCTTAATAGTTTGATTTTAGTTATGTTTTGAAAGCTCATTTGCTCAATGATGACAGCCATACAATCGCATAAAACAAATAAACTGCATAAGTACAGATATTTCAAGAAATACAAACCGTACGATCAGAGATCTGTGGGGCACACGTTGCTGCGCATAAACATCGTACATTAAAGAGGGTGGAGACGAGAAAACTGAAAAAAAATCTCAAAACTTCACCACATCGAATATCCTTTTTCTTGTAATTCTTAGTTTGAGGGGGGGGGGGTGTCGATTCTCTGGTTCGCTGCTTATAGTTTTTACAACTGAATTATTTGAAATAGATATATCTCCTACAACAAGGGGTCTATGTGAGGGCGGGGGTTAAATATGGGATTTGGATTGGGGCTTTGAACGAAAAACATAAATCAAAAATTCATTGCTGAATCGGCAACTTATCTACTTATCTACAATCGTACAATGTACTGAAAATAAATGACGGTCACTATAAAGGCTTCTGATATAATATGGAATCATTTTGAATGTATCTCAATAAAATCAAAAGCAGGTTAATTAATTTAAAATGCGATGCCAAACAAATTTTGTAATTTCTACCGAGGCTTTTATTTAATTGGGTAAATTATGCACATATAACCCTCCCATTATCAATGCAAAATAGCAGAGAATTGAATTACATGTTTTTTCAATAAACTGCATTGTATATTTAACGACATTTTTGGGTTTTTTTTTCCTTCATTAAAAATTCAGTGAAGAAAGTGACGTCAAATTAAATCTATTGCATTACGAAAAGTAACGTCATTTTGATGTTACAAAAATCGACAACACCACCTTACACAACGTCTATATAATTATAATGAACGTAGTCGCCATGGTGACTGCAAAAAGAAATATATGTGATAATCCTTAAAACTGCTACTCCTGCTACAGTTTTAGTCTGATTTCGGTACACACGTAGACCAAAGTGAGATAATGTAGTGCATCATTTTTTGATTCTAATGTATGGTGTTGAAATGGTCACTAAAATAGAATATTTCTTTGTAATTCCTTCAAAACGCTACTCCTCCTACAGTTTTGGTATGATTTCTATAATATTTGGCTCAGAAGTAGACTACTCACTGACAAAACATGTATGCATCATTTTTTGATTTTGATGAACGGAGACGCCATGGTTACTAAAAATATAAATTTTGTAAAAATCTTTTAAAATGCTACTTCTGCAGTTTTGGTCTGATTTCAAAATATCTTGAAACATAGGTGTCGGAACCGGGGGTGGGGGTGGGGGGTAAGGGATCTCAGCCCCCCCCCCCCCCCCCGCTTTTTTGCAGAGATAGACATAACATAGAGATTGAACACTAGGGCTTAGGTTTAGTCCCTCCCCCAATGTCAACAGGCACCTCGAAGTTTATGTCGAAAAAGGTAATTGGTTGTGCTTGGAAAAATGTTGGTATTGATAAAACGTTCGATCCTTAACACCCCCACCCCCCATGAATTAGGATTTTTTTTTAAGGTTTGAATTTTTTTCTCTCACGTAGCACCCCCCCCCCCACACACACACACTTCCTACGCAAATCTGACACACAAATTGACAACATAAAGATAAACGATAATATTTATTGCTCTTGCAAACTCTTAAATTCAATTGCAACTTTTCTCTTTCTTTGCAAAAAGTACAAACCAGTAGAGCTAGAGTATCATAAAAGACTTTTGCTTTTTTTATGTTATTTGAACCCTACAGCCAGACAATATTTTGTTGAATAATTTTTTTGTTTCTCCAGTTCTAATAATGCTTATTAGTCAGCAGAGTGTACATTCATTTCAAAGACAGTATTTATGGTTTTACAATCAAATTTTTCAAGAGCTTTAGTTTAAAAGCATTATTGTACATTAAGAAGTATGAAAGGAAGTATCTATTATGTCACTGATGTTTCAATTAAGGAACCGTATAAATTATGTCTTTTTAATTACATGTACATAAAATGCTAATGGGAAAATAAAGAAACTGGTAAGCCAATTGGAATCATCGACATCAATTAACTAGTATGTACATCAATCAACATATGGACAAAATCAGTTTTTTAATGTTATAATATCTATTTTATTTTCATTTTCTTCCTTTTCAGGCTAAAATTTGCCAAAGCAGAGGTTAAACACAATTATTCTTCAATATGTTTTCAAATGGTTAAATAAATGCGTGTTTTATCGAGAGGGTCAGAGTTTTGATTGATATCTGAAAATATTTCAGTATAAAGATTTGAACTCAACAGATATCTGAAATTCTTACATGTACCCATTTCGAAAAACAATCCGATTTAAACTCTGATCTTAGAAAAATGACTATTATAGATTTATACTCTTGTGGGAGCTAATGGGTCAGATGAACATCTGTTGAAGGGGGAAGTATTTTAAGTCTGTAAAAGGAAGACGGCAATTAACGTTGGGGTCAAAAACTGTAATCATAGTCACACCACTAAAAGAATTGAGCATGTTATACAGCGTTCTGAATAAACAACAATGCCCTTCTATCCGGTGTAAAGACGAATAAAGACGAATAATGACCCCCATCGAATAATGACCGGGGGTCATTTTTCAACGACAAAAAATGACCCCCCATCCGTAGAAAAAAATCATTTTTTGTAGAAAATGGGTCCTAGGGGTCATTATTTTATATGTTAGTCCTATAAAAAATTGACCCCCATTGAAAAATGACCCCCTTGAAAGTGATACAAAATTTATAACAGGTGAAACGAAACGTATGCTGTATATTATAATTGTTCTTCCTTCGAGTAATTCATGCATTTGTTCGAATAGATTTGATCTTTGTTCTTCTTAGCACGTAGGGGTAATAAAGTTCCTCATTTCTCTCTGCCGAAATCTTGAAAAATCAGTTTTAAGCAATCAACAATCAATCAATTAATCATCATTTCTCTGATAAAGGAGCAAACCTAGAAAATCAAAGATGGTACATGTAAATGGATCAAACGCACGCTGAGAGAGAGAGAGAGAGAGAGAGAGAGAGAGAGAGAGAGAGAGAGAGAGAGAGAGAGAGAGAGAGAGAGAGAGAGAGAGAGAGAGAGAGAGAGAGGCATACCTTTTCCATAATTTTAAATGTATGAATAAACTTTATTAAGAGATAAAGTTTTTAATATTTTTCTCACAATATACACTGTTTGATATTTTTTTACAGCGAAACAAAGTTTTACATTTTCTGTAACCAGAAAAATACAAAAAGTCGTATGAAATAAATAAAAGAGTCACGTAGTCTTTCAATGCTAAAATTGTGTTTAAAAAGAGATTCTTTAATTGTCAAGTAAATAAAATTTCTTTTTAATATTCCTCCTTATAATATTTGCTTAAAGAATGATTTTCCACTTGTTTTTAGAAATTAAAACCATGCAACAATCAGGTTTTAATACTTACTCTTTAATAGGAAAAATTTATTTTTCCTTCATTTCAACTTTTAACTTGTATAAGTTTGGCAAATCATATTTGACAATGAGAGAGGAGGAAATTTTTATACCCCCCCCCTCCCGAAAAAGAACATTAAGTTAAATAAAAAAAAAAAAATAAATGAAAAGCAAATATATATATATAAAACTCTGTACCTTTCAATACATGCGTTACAAAGAGAATGAGGACATTTTTAGCTCTTAAAAAAATTTAAAAAATAAACTGTCCTGATTTCCTTCAAAAAACCCACTATCAATAATACAATGCTCAATTGGTAGGCAAATAGGTACTGCCATGATTTTGTTTGTTTGTTTGTTTCAGAACAACAGGCTATCCACTATTATGATATTGTCGTGGCATCTTTGATGGGAAATGTACTTGACAAGTATTGTGTGCAAAGTATTTGACAGTATTTTGAAAATTGAACTGTGAAATAGTAGATATATTTATAATGTAAATATTTTTTAGTCCCATTTGTTCTTAAGAAAAATAAAGGTTGGATAGTTTTTTTATTTTTAATTTTTATTTATTTATTTTTTTTTTTTTTTTAAATGCTTTTGTTGATAATCGACTTCCTCCTAAATAAGTAAGGGGTGGGGAGAGTATATACACCTAAAAATATGCTCTGTAAATATATGAGCTTTTAGTGTAAAAACACATTCTAATGCACATTCTAATGCAAAAACTATAATGTAGTTAGCACACAGTATTCATTACATTTCTTAATTCTTGTTTTACTCCACCCTTTTACTCAGTTTTTCAGAGCATTTAATACAAAAATCGGAACAAACATTTTCATTTTTGTAACGTCTTCTTTAAACTGTATCATCATATGAAAAGTTTTTTGAAGACCATTTCTTTTGTTGATGTCCCCGTAATAAGAAGATTCGAGGGTATATACTTTTATCGTGTCCGTCTTATGTCCAGCTGTCTATCTGGCGGTCTGTTTGTCCGCAAAAACTTTAACCTTGACCATAACTTTTCATTTATTGGAGCTATGACTTTCATATTTAATATGTGTATTCCTTGTGACAAGACCTTACTTTGGGTACTACCAAATTTGACCTTTTGACCTTTACCTTGGAGTTTTTCCCATTTTACACAAAAATGCCAATTTTTATTTACTTTGGCCATAACCTTTAAACGGTAGATACTAGTACTCTCATACTTCACATAGGTATTTTTTTACATGACCTTTCATTGGATACTCAAAACTTTGACCTTTTGACCTTAACGTTGGATATTTCCTTACGTATGAAAAAAACTTTAATCTTGGCCATAACTTTTGAACGGTAAGGGCTAGGGTTTTCATACTTCACATACCGGTATGTAATCTTTGTTACATTCTTAAGAAACCATCAACTTTGACCCTTTGACCTTTGAGTTTGACCTACCTTTCAAAAACTTATCCTTAGCCATTACTTTTAAACAAGTGGTGCTAGGGCTTTCCTATTTTGCAATTGTATTTCTTGTGAGAAGACCCTACTTTGGGTACCAATATATTTAAACTGCATTTAAGAAAAGTTTAATCTTTGCTTTGTTGCCATACAGGGGCATAGCTTTTCAAAAACACATCTTTTTTATATATAAGAGCAGTTGCGGATAAGAGATGGATACCCCAAAGTGTAATAACGGACGGACATCCTGATCATTAATAATATACCCTTCCACTTTTCAAGCGGAGGATATGATAATACATAATACTTCTGATTTTTTCTGTCAGTGCGATGATTTCCAAAAACAATGGTTACCTAACCCTTTAGGCTCGATAAATCTTTTACTCCTTTAGATTCTGAATCATCGCATTGACCTTAAAATATAGCTATAATTGTATAATGTTATGAGATCAACATATCATCAATTTATTCCCAATTAGCTCAGGTGAGCATTTTGGCAAATATGCTTCTTTATCTAATTTTTTTTTGCCCCCTAAAAATTTCAGCTTTAATCCACAGGGTGTCATTTTTCTACGGGGGTCATTTTTCTTCACGTGGGTTCTGCAAATTTTTAGGGTGGTGACACTTTTTCTATGGGCAAAACGGTCATCTTTCGACGTCGAATAATGACCGGGGGTCATTTTTCGCTGTCGAGAAATGACCCCCGCTCATTATTCGATGGGGGTCATTATTCGTCTTTACACATGGCAGTCGTAGCCTAAACACAATTAACTACTCAAGTAATTAAAAAAGTAGGTGTTAGGACTGAAATGCAAACTAGAGGTACTGTGAGCAATGAGCTCACTAAATGATACCCCCCGCCTCCCATAATGTCGATGTGTTGCTATATATTGTTTTACGGTAATGTGTAAAGAGGAATAACTCGTCCAATCAAATGTTATCCAGAAGCTTCTATTATGTGACGTCATAGGTAAACAAAAAATGGCAATGTCCATGTTTTGCTCTGGGAAATGTAAAATACGTGTCGAATAAAAAAGTAAAATAGGAGGTGCACAATGGCAATATGTAATAAAGATTCTGTGAAAGTTTCATTAAATTTCACTCAGTAGTTTAAGAGGAGTTGCGGATAAGAGAAAAAGCGTAACAGACGGACGGACAGAAGGACGGACGGACGGACGGACGGACAGACGGACGGAAATCCCGATCACTATATACCCTCCTGCTTTTCAAGCGGGGGGTATAAAAATTTAATCATGGCGGCTGCCGATTTTAACCATGGCGCAGCTCGTTTAACCATGGCGCATATAAAAACCATGGCGGGGCGCCATGGGAAAACCCCTTGTGGAGAACCCTGCAGATCAAAACTGCATTTTAAAAAATGCAATTTTTATTTTTAGTAACTATGACAACACTATTCCACAAAATAAAAAAGTTATTTATCTGAAGGTTGTTTACTTGTGTGCCAAGTCATATTGCAATCAGACCAAAACCGTAGGAGGAGTAGCGTTTTTAAGAAATACCTATTTTAAGTAACCATGGCATAACCTTTCATCAAAATGAAAAACTAATGCACTATTTATTGTAGTCTACCTGTGTGCCTAGGTACAGTACAGTGTATATTGAAATCAAACCAAAACTGTAGGATGAGTAGTATTTAAATCAAAGTATTGAAAGAACTGAAAGCCTGGCTTTAATTGTTCGAGTATATTGTCTGATCCCGTGATCCGATATTAGTACATATTTTATTTTTTCCCTTTTGCCATTGATTTTTTACAGGTAGAGTTTGTATGGTTATGATTTAACCCTTTAACGGCCAGAGATTTTGCAATTTTTCTGCATTATTGCCTAAAAAAGTTCAAATAGAATTTTTGACATTTTCTAGTCACTTTTACATGGAGCAACCTACATATTTTCTGAAAGGTAAGATCCTAAAGTATTTGATTATGCAGAGTAATTTGACGTCACGGTTGCCATGGCAACGATTGAGACCCATAATTGCCAAAATATGTGTTTCTCTCCCTTTATCCGTCCATGAAATACAAACAATTTTACAAATAATGTTTCCAAACCAGAGGATTTGGTTTTACTTTTAAAACAAAGTACGCATTCAATTAGTTTTTAGTTTTACTGGTCAATTTTATTTAATAGAAAGAGTTTATACAATTACACAATGTCAGTACTTCATCCGTTCGACTTCCGCTTTACAACTGTCTGATTTTCGTAAGCAATCGCTCTCCCTCCTACGTTTTTACTGACTACAAAAAAAATTTGTTTTTATATTTTAGTATTTTTATTTCAAGGAACAGTGTGTGTTGCCATGGTTACAAAATAGCAATTTTGAGAAGGGGGCTTTCTAACAAATCATGGGTATTATATATCTATTTACTTTCAGTAGAGTGTTATCAATGAATAAAATTACCTGCCTAGTTCCAGCGATCTGCATATAAGAATTCACAATGTCCTGTTATGTACTGGAACATATATACAATATCATCAGTATATATCATTAAGTTTTATATGACGGTCATGGGGAGAGTATGACAAAGAACTATGCACACTAACTCTAGATTCCAGCCTACATTTTACATAAACACCTTCAATTCAATAAAAATGACATTATGCCATTACTTTTTTTAATTACAAACATGAATTAAAAGTGAATTACTTATTATATTAATACCAGTTTCAAATTTTTAATTGCTCTTAATTACAACTCTTTGTATAAGGGTGAAGGGGGTGGGGTGGGGTTATAAGATATATATCCACTGTAATTAAGTTTAAACATCACCAGATTTAAAAATAGTTTTCAAATTTTCATTTCTCATGGATATGGATATTTTTTCAGTTTTCACTTTACTTCACTAATGTATTTTTTTTTTGTTTTATCTGTAAACATGCCCCCAGCTGTTCGTCTACGTTTACGACGAACAACGTAGTACCTGGGCTAGTATTAAACGTAGCCAAACTAAAACTTACAGCTGATTTAATCTGATTGATCAATATATAGTTCTATATACCTGGGAGTATGTAATTGCAATCGGTAGCGTATGCATAAAGCAAATTGTAAAATTTTTACCTCGGGATTAAAATAAAAAGACTGACAGTATTGATACGAGTTTACATGACTTTGGAACTTTTTACTGGTCTCACTGTTATGCATGCATGAATTTTAATTTAAATTTAGTCCATTCTACTTTTCCCTATGAAGGTTTTACCAAGTACTGCACATGTACTCCATTACATGGTTTATCATCACCTATGATCTCCTCCCCAAATCAATTATCAATGCAAATGCAAAATGAACACCAACTAGCTGTGACATGTAGCATTTACAATAAATATTCCAACCAGGGCAAGTAACTGTTTGATCCCCTTTAAACCAATTACCCAGAGTAATCCTTTATCTCTATTTACTAAGAGACGTGAAGCAATATGTGTGTGTGGAAAAGGGGGGGGGGTTACCGATGAGTAAAAAAGGAAACGAAACTTAGGCTTGGAATGTAAACAAAAATGGAGGTGACAAATGAAGCAGCCTTTGAAAATGTCCTTACTAAAGAAACCCTAAAATAAGTATTCTCGTGTGTCAACCTTCTTAAGAAAAACTGAGTGCATCACTTTGAGTCCAGTCTGAGTCACAATCTTGATCATGTTAGCTTTGCATGTATATTTAATTTTATTTATCTGTTTAATTGCTTAATCTACTGATGAACCCGCATGGGGCGACAGCGCAATATAGATTAAAGTTTGAGTTTTTCATTTTTTGGATTTCGTTTCATTATTAAAGATCTTCAATATTTTAGGTGGTAATATCAGTGCAAGCTTATGCAAACGAAATCACCAAACTTTTTGGACTCTGGACCGTGACTTAAGTGTTGATTATCGATATACTTAGGCATTCACAATGAACGCGTATATAATAGTTCATAGGTGACATATATTAGACTTGCATGCAAATGTCTTTTCTTGGACTTGGTACTTGTATAAATATATTCATAATACATGTTGATATCAGTTTCCGAGAACGTTTTTAGAAAAAAAGAATATTACGATACAATTTGAACCTTCGATGTAAAAAGAATGGTTATTGGAGGGGGTCCTTCTCATTATGGTTTACACAGACAAACACGTTTCTTGCAATTCAGGGACAGCATCTCTATCTGTGTCTGACAAAACACGATTTTTCTTCCATTTTTTTAATTCAAAGTCGCAATAGAAAAAACGAAATCTGAATCGCTACACATATTACAAATCATAGGCGTCGGAACCGGGGTTGGGAGGCTAGAGCCTCTTTTTTGCGAAGATAACCATAATATAGACAATGAACATTGGAGCGTAGGTTGAGAAAGAAATTGTACTGAGAGAAGTTCGATATCCCCCCCCCCCCCAAATAGGATTTTCGTGAAGGGCGAAGGACAATTTTTTTTTCACTTTTCAAGTTTTTGATACAATGTTACTTTTAAATATTTTTTTCTCCTTTACTTTGCCCCCTTCCACTTTCAGTTTGCTTCCAACGCCAATGCATATACTTCCACTGCACATGTATGTCCCACTTCGCTGCCCGACCTTACATGTAATTCCCAGTCATTCTACGATAAATGGACGAATTCATTACATAAATCAAGAAAGAAATAACTGTTTCAAAGAGCAAAAACATAAGTATAATTTTCTTAAAGACATATCATTGAACTTGGGGAAACAATTTTAATATTCCATTGTATTTTAGGTGATGTTATGAAATTAATACTTTATCCAGTCCCATTATCTTTTCTTAAAGACAGCTAAATATGATGTTTGTTTCTGATACCTAATATAGACAGAAATGTATGATTTATGAAGTCTCATATATCCAAAATTAAGTTAAAATTTAGAATTTAGGTAAAAATATCGTTACGAAGTTAAGGTTACGGAAGTTAATTCTCCAACTTTTTAGAAAAGTTAAAATTCTCTGCAATAGTTAAAATCAAAGCTTGTTTTAGGATATAAAACAAAAGTACGAAGAAAAATTTCGCTCCCCAAAGAATGAAAAATATTATATCTGTCATGCAAAATCCTTCCTGAATTACCATTTCGGAAGTAATTGCTTTTTTCCAATTCAATCTGTTATATCTAAAAGGCATTGTCTTAAAAATAAATAGCTGACTCGCAACTAGTATTAATGATATAAGGTTTTTTGGTAAATTTCAGTTCTTTTTGATACCTGCAAATAATCTGTCCGTGAAAATTAGAGCAAACTCAGTACTGAAGTTAATTGATTTTTAGCGATATGCTATGATTACTTATGAAAGCAGATCCATGCATTTCGTTTTCGAGAAGTGGTTTGATATAATTTTTTTAATCAAGATAAAAAAAAAATTATTTAACATAAATCGCAATCTGTTAGGAACGCTTTTACGGCTGAGAATCCCGTCTTGAAATTTGTAAATAAATGAAGCGACATGAAGATCTGCAGTGGAACGCGTTTTTAAAATTATGCCTTCGTGATGTTCATATCTAAACTTTAACTACATATATATCGGTAAATATTGTTTTTAAAAAAAACATGCGTGTATGTTATATCTTAGAGCTGAATTCGATCTTAAAATTTATAGTTAAGATATTATAACGGCAAATCTGTAAGTGGCATGAAAAAAAAAATTAATTGTGTATGCTTGTTTTTGTAGAATGACTGTTCCGTGCTATGTCTCCCTGTGTATATAACAACCATGGTAACAGAAAGGGAAATAATTCAAACGAAATTAAGTTTCCCGTTTTTTTTTAAATTAAATATCACAGTGTATATTTATTATTTTATTTTCATGTTCTTATACATTCATTTTATATTTGATAAAAATAAGGGTAAGAAAAATAATCGCGTCAGTTAAATGCAGTTTGTGCGTTAGCAAAAATATATCGTTCATCGAAATTTTAACTCCTAATATGTTTCGTCGTTGTGACATCTTTTCCTTTCAAAGTACATTTAAAATACTAGCATAAGGACTCGAAAAAAGTTTTATAAGCTTGTATATTTTTTTTAAACTTTTAATGACAAATCCGAAAAGTAAGAAAATGGTAAAATACCTGATTACTTGATTAATTATTCCTATACTTCATGTAGGAATAACACAAAATTCGACAGAGATTTATGAAACAGTGGGTGCGCGAAATCGGGGCGTTAGGTCAAGAACTATCACATATTCTAAAGCTAATGAAAATTCCCTTTATTACATGATTATGACTCAAAACGTTTCGTATATTAAGTCTTCTATATAAATTCTTTTCAAAAATAAATCTGTTCCGCATATTAAAAGAATCGATTCATTTTACACCGAGCTTATGAACGATTTCATTATGTAAACGTAAAACGTTAGATGACGTCATAGTGCATTTTTTTTTGTTTTACTCGAAAAAAGTTCCAATATTCAACAGCAAATATTTCTGTAACGGATGCTCGTACCTTTCAATGTCCAACAGAGAAAATGTAGGGAAAATTCTCCGCTTTTAGGATATGGCATTAATTTTCTTTTATCATGTGCTGTAAGTGAGATACAGCCTACAGAAGATAGCACAAAATCACTCATTTTTGCGTAATTTCACTAACTTCCCGCAATTATATTCAATGTTCAATTCAAGTTTACAGTAATTTCTTAACATCGCAGAGAAAAACTGATAATAAAAAAATTGTTGTGTTTCTTCTCTAGTTTTAGAAAATATCAACTGTTTTGTTGTATCCCAATTATTTACAAAACGCCAACAGTTAAATCACTGTGATGCTGAAAATGCGTCAAAAGGCGCACTTGGCCGTTAAGGGGTTAAAACAATATCTCGTATGCCAGTAATTAAAATTAACAGTCCAGACCCCAAGAGATGATATGATTTAAAAAATTTAATAAATAATACTTCCGAGGAATTCTCGCATATTTTCTATTCAATAAACATTTTCCCCTCATACTTTAAAAATTTCAGTCTTGGAATATTAAAAAATAATGCACATGTTCATTTTATGAACATTCTTTTAGTTTCAAACAAACAGTGGTTTTAATTATAGCCAATACATGTATAAACATTGATACATGTACATTGTCAAGCAACTTCACGCATGTTAATTCTTGAAATTCCAATTCACTATACCATTAATTTACTAAAAATTAGAACAGGATATAACCACTAACATAATATCGACGAAAACGATATGCAACATGAATCTCTTCAACAATATCAACATTTTGAAAAGCCCGCGCTATTGAAAGTAGTTTGCTTCAGCAGCGTATGTTCACAAAATTGTTATATTAGTATCAAGATTATACCAATAAAGCAAATATCTAATTTCTCTTCAGTTTAATTCTCAAGCAAAAAAATTGATCATTAACTTGTCCAATGATTGGGATGTTAAAAGTTTGTTCGAATATCCTCTCGCAATGAGACTATTTTGTTTATCGAAAGCATCTGCTTTGATGCTGTTTGGTTTTTTGTTACTGTGCTATTTATAGTAAGGCAGTCGATCATGATGCCTATAGCCAGGACTTTGTTTTCAGCAAAGTCCGGTAAAAAATCACAGAAATTTCCTTTTCAAGGACATGTTATCATGGCAACTACATTCATCAAAATCAGAAACCAATGCATGAAGTTTATCAATTTAAGAGTAGACTACTTGTATGCCAAGTTATATCAAAATCAGACTAAATCTGTAAGTCTTAGAGAAGAAGTAATTATAAAACTGATGCATTGAATTACTGTAAAATGTACATATCTTAGTGCAATCAACTTGTGGGTCACTTTATTTTGAAGTTGTGGCATTTCATTGCAAAAATGTTTATGGAAGATTCTTGCTTATGTGATCCTAAAGATATTGTACTGAAAAAGGTTAGTATTGAGACTTTAAAGTTGCATATACACAGATTTGAAGCTAACATTTTCTAAAATTTTTGTTATAATATCACGACTTATGTTTCACACGAAAATATGTTAAAAATCTTATTTCATCTCAAAGTTATTGAAACTTCCAAATTTTCAGACGAGTTTGAATGACACATCCTTGCAATTTTTATTCTTAATACTTAGGAAAAGTAATTAAAAAAGTAAAATTTATAAAAAGTGCAAGGATGTGTCAATCAAATCCATCCAAAAATTTGAAGTTTAAATTACCTTTAGATGAAATAAAATTTTTAATACATGTGTATATTTTCTTGTGACATGCTATTACATTTAAATCAGTTGTGATATTATACAGAAAATATTAACTTCAAATCGGTGTCTTTATGCAACTTTAAATCAATATACAACACTCATTTTGAAATTGACATAAAACCAAGATTAAAGCAGTTTTTTTAAAAAATTATTTTAAACTACACAGACACAATCAAAATTTCATTTAACGAAACACATTTATTTCATTTTGGTGAGTTTCCTTTGTTTTTCAGCATGCTCCACTATTTTCTCGTCCACATCGAGTCCTTTCCGTTTCCGGACCTGGTTCATATAATGTCTGGCTCTGTTGTCAGAGTCTGCCTTTTCTCCAAAATGAGCGTATTCCTCCTCTGTAGTGGGCACCCAGACAGGGTCAACATCCAATACCTTCAAGAATAACAATAATAAAAATCGATTTCTCAGGGACTTTTTTTAAATACCTCAAGAGTTTTCTTCAAAGTATTAATTTACACATTTCATCCATATACATAGATCTATTGTAAACCAACTTTTATTCATGTGTGAGAAATTTTTTGAGTTTTATAGCCGCAGCCTTGTCATTGTAAATATTTCTTGTCGTGAACTGCTCATTTAAGTCTGTGTTCATTATCAACAGATCAAAATAGGCTTGACAGCAACATAAATTGTAGCAAACTAGTATACCCA
>NW_026936156.1:0-69492 GCF_032062105.1 Saccostrea cuccullata | reverse complement strand
TAAAAGCTCATGATATGTTTCCTTGTTTTTAAATCTAGTACAGGCTGTGAAACTTGGTATGGTAATTACATATTGCGACTTCACATTTTCAAATATTTTTAGGGGTACTTGTCATAAAGGGAATATGAAAAATCACAAAAATACCTCTTCAAACATCGTCATTTATAGACCTTATTAACTGAACAATATTTGATAATATTTTCTCAAGAATAATTTATTATTTATTCAATTGACATAAAAGATAAGTCCACCATTAAAAAAAAATAGTCAAATGAACCCTATTTTTTTAGTCAATTTTGCAACCTACATTTGTAAATACTTTTTAGAAGTCTTTGTCATAATGTTTTCAATCTTTAATATGATGAAGAACATACCCAAATGATTACAAAAACTGATTGAAATATATACCTTTCCCCTCTAACTTATGAGAGATAGGCTATTTACTAATACTCATATTCTTGACCTTTTTGCACTAACACGGAATTTAATAGTTAAATGACGGTTTGGGGTTACTTTCAGATTAAATATTTATCCGAATGGTACCTTTAATTTAAAAAGATCATATTTAATAGAAAAATTGTAATAAAACACCGAGAATATGAATAAGTAACAAATAATTGTAAAAAGGAATGCACCATTTCATTATAGATATCACAAAAATGTACACACGATCGCACGATCTACAACACGTACATCTTTGACTTAGATACATTTCTTTTTTAATCTTAAGTGGAAAATATTTGAAACTAAGTTTATTAATATCATAGTACAATATTATAGATTACGGTGTCTGTGGCGTAATCGGTAGCGCGTCGGACTGACAACCTCTGGGTCATGAGTTCGCTCCGCGAATTTGGCGTTGTCGGATTTTCTTCAGAAAGAGAAACCGTGCACTATTTCGGCATAGTATGCTTACGCTATATAAATCACTAGATTACTATGCGAGAATTGTAGGGTATGGGTTATACTCGTATAGAGACAAGCTGATAGAATGCATATTAATTAAATATAGTTAGAAAAATGTCATTTTTATGTTAAAATGCCTAATCTTTTTCATAGAAGTAAAACTATGAGAGAAACAACATTTTGTAGGACTTGAGATTGACATTTACAGAGCGAACAGGATCTTTGGATCCAAAATTAATCACAAGAGAAACAATAATCAGGGAAACGTTTGCTGGTGGCGTGGAACCCCACTCTGTTTTAATATCTGATGTTCATGAAAGTGGTGCTACTAGTAAAACAATCCTAGGTGGTAGCACACTACCCGGTAGAACAGTTGATACAACATTTGTTTGCGGAAGGACTCTAGATGCCCAACATTTTGCTGATACTACAAAGGACATTAAGAATATTTTCACTATATTTGTGACAATATCATTAAAAGAATTCACAAAAAATAAAAAAATAAGATATTTCAGTTCCATAATAATACATTCCACTGCAAAGAAAGCTTTGTGTGCAACCAGAATCGAAAAATAGAAATCTAAATTTAACAGTACTGTATAAAATATCACTTTCTTCTGAAAATCCTTTCGCCACAAAATATAATTCATGGCTTCTTAGCTGAAGAAAAATATTAAATTGAATTCAGTAGACATTATTAATCCAACATATCTCTAATAAATCTCTTATAATAAACATGTGTATCTAAATATATATAACATTTGATTGCGCCCATGTGAAAAGGGTCTTTATGGCAATTTTTATGCATTTTGAGTTTTTCACGGATTCTGATAGAGTAAGGTTAGAAGTTGTCAAATATGAATTTTTATGGTCCTACGTCTACTCTAAGTAGGTTTTTTCTTCATTTTTGTCAAATATACTTTAACAGATTAATAATGATGTCCTGTTTTTCAACAACGTCAAACGTTTTCAGAGTGAACGTTAAATGATTTTCTTCTGTAATTTTACTACGGTGATTAATAGTTGTATAATATTTAATATTTTTCTATGCACAATATTTTTATCTCATTGTCTCTTTTAATGATCGATTAATACTTATTTAATAATTATATATATTATGGATTCATCAGTGGTGTATATTATTATGAGTGAGTGTTTGTTTTACATTTCACTTTTCTATGACACCAGGGGAAGACCTGAACAGCGGGCAACATCCATTCATTTTTTTTTAAACAATTATTTTCTCAAACAAAATATTTACTGGTAATCCATGCAAAAGTCATTTGATAAGCCTTTAGAATTCATTTGAAAATTATTTTAATGTAAACATTGCTCTCAGTAGGTCAAGATTTCAGTATAAACGATATATCTTTAGTTACCATATATGTGAAAATTATTTTTTTTTAAATGTCTGGAACAACATAACGCTAACTAAATGCTACTGCGAAGTAACAATTTATTTGATTGTTCTTTCTTTCTAAATTTTATATAAAGACAGAAAAATTGTGAAGTGTGGTACATGTAACATGTAATTACGATACACAATAGACAGTAAATAAAAAAGAAATTAGGTTGATTCACTGCATCTATAATGTTGTCTGTCTGCATTGGGTCAATAATGGCACTTTTTTGAAAATATAAAGGATACACGAAATATTTCTCAGTCTAGCAGTAAAAATATTTTCATAATAACCAATCAAAAGGTAGAAATTTTATAAACAAATTAATGAGTTATAATCCGCAATCATTTACACAATAGATAAACCCAGAATTAACATTTGTAGGATTATTTGTATGTTGGTGAGGGGGGGGGGGTAAATCTAATTGACAGGAACTTAAAATTCTTGTGAACATGAGTTAAAATAAATAAAAAAATATTTTTTTACCTTCAAAAGTTTTAGGTGCACCCGCAGCACCCAGTACCATTAAACCTATAAGTTGAAGATTCACTTTTTTATTTAGGTTTGAAATAAAGCTGCCCATTATTCTTCATTTTATATAATTTGTACATGTACCTTTAATTCTGAGCATTGCCATTTTCAATATCGCAAAGGGATCATAAAGACAATGAGCCTGGAACTGATTTGCTATGAATGTATATAATGATACCCTAGAATTAAAAAAATTGGTTTTATTTTATGAAATGGATGGTTTAGAAGCACACCCATAGAAATAAATTAAAGATGCCATTTACGGCTTATATGTATAGCTTTTGTCGGGGGTAGGGGTGGGTTAAAGATTAATAACATGTAATTGTTTATGCCTAAATATACAGTCAGTTGAATATGACTGTTTTGTATAATATATTTCCTAACAATTGTCTGTGAACTGGCTGAGCTTTGAAATATCAGATTTTTGTAGGGATGTAAACATCTTATAAAATCATCATACTATTTAATTTTAAAAAAATCCCCTAATGTTGTTTTCTAGTTTTATTCTATAAAGTGAGTTCTAAAGAGTATGATTTCCATTCTGGTCCCGTGCCCAGGGATGTAGCAACAGGGGGGAGGGGGGGAGGAGGCCTGGCCCTTCACTTTTTCCCCAACCTTACTTATATACTATAGGAATTGATAATTGAAAGTCTGGTTCCCCCCCCCCCCCCAATATTAGTGATGTACGGAAAACGTTGTATAAAAAATGGTACTAAAAGTAGTTGACATTAAAAAAAGTTGGCCTCTACCCCCCCCCCCTTCCCCTCGAAAGAGGATTTTCGACTTTGTGCAACATTAACCCCCCTTTTTTTGCTTGTCAACTTTTTCAAGGAAGTAAAAAAAATTCTCTGGCTGCATCCCCCCCCCCCACTTTCAAAAACGATGCTACGTGCCTGGTGCCAGAAGATTGGATATGCTAAGTCTTGTAAAGATTACATGTTACGGAAATCTATAAGGACACCACCACCCCCATCCCCTGCACTGCGGCCAAAATAAAAAAAATGCAAGCATGTTTTTGCGGTTTTATGTCATGTATTTTCAGCATTGAATTTTATTTTCTGTTAATATGTACCTTTAATTCTGAGCATTGCCATTTTCAATATCACAAAGGGATCATAAAGACAATGAGCCTGGAACTGATTTGCTATGAATGTATATAATGATACCCTAGAATTAAAAAATTTGGTTTTATTTCATGAAATGGATGGTTTTAGAAGCACACCCATAGAAATAAATTAAAGATGCCATTTACGGCTTATATGTATAGCTTTTGTCGGAGGTAGGGGTGGGTTAAAGATTAATAACATGTAATTGTTTATGCCTAAATATACAGTCAGTTGAATATGACTGTTTTGTATAATATATTTCCTAACAATTGTCTGTGAACTGGCTGAGCTTTGAAATATCAGATTTTTGTAGGGATGTAAACATCTTATAAAATCATCATACTATTTAATTTTAAAAAAATCCCCTAATGTTGTTTTCTAGTTTTATTCTATAAAGTGAGTTCTAAAGAGTATGATTTCCATTCTGGTCCCGTGCCCAGGGATGTAGCAACAGGGGGGAGGGGGGAGGAGGCCTGGCCCTTCACTTTTTCCCCAACCTTACTTATATACTATAGGAATTGATAATTGAAAGTCTGGTCCCCCCCCCCCCCCCCCCCCCCCCAATATTAGTGATGTACGGAAAACGTTGTATAAAAAATGGTACTAAAAATAGTTGACATTAAAAAAAGTTGGCCTCTACCCCCCCCCCCCTCCCCCTTCCCTACGAAAGAGGATTTTCGACTTTGTGCAACATTAACCCCCCTTTTTCTGCTTGTCAACTTTTTCAGGGAAGTAAAAAAAATTCTCTGGCTGCATCCCCCCCCCCCACTTTCAAAAACGATGCTACGTTCCTGGTGCCAGAAGATTGGATATGCTAAGTCTTGTAAAGATTACATGTTACGGAAATCTATAAGGACACCACCACCCCCATCCCCTGCACTGCGGCCAAAATAAAAAAAATGCAAGCATGTTTTTGCGGTTTTATGTCATGTATTTTCAGCATTGAATTTTATTTTCTGTTAGCATTTACATGTAGAAATAAAACCCGACACTGAACTTATAAGGATTTTTTTTATCAACGAAAACAAATAAAATCATATTTGAACATATTTAATAATATTTATCCATAATTTGATGGCAGGTTAAACAATGTATTATTCCACACTGATAACCGCATTGAGATTATAAGTTCTGTAATGATTGAGTTTTTAGCATGATAATTGATCTGTTAAGAGACATTCAATGCTGATCGAGCTTTTATGAAAGACAAAGTTCGTCATGTCTTAAGGAATTAATTTGCAGATAATGCTAAAAACATTTGAACTCCGTATGAAAAAAATAACAACACGTAAGTACCAAAGAGTTACATGTTTATATTAAATTTGGAGATCTTGAAAATAAATAGCTATACATGTATATATAGTTTAGAGAACAAAAATGATATTTTCTTTCATTTATTATTTCATTTGTTTTGAAAACTCATCTTTTTCAATAGAGTTTCACATTTCTCAAAATTAGAAAAATAGATTCAATGTAAATATTTTTATCTACCCCCATCCTCCCTCTCTCTCTCTCTCATCAGATTTACTTGACCAGCTCTTTTATGTTAGAACATTAAGAACATTTTTTTTTCATTCGGATGTTTTTGCTTGTTTTAATTTCTCTAAATTGAAGAGTCTTTGTGCAACAAGAATGTTAGACAAAACAACATTTTTAAAGTTTAATTTATTTAATCATGTAGAAGCTTTACAAGTTTTTTATTTTTTAAAAAATGAAATTCGTCATTAAATTATTTCATGCCAAAAAAGCTATAGATAAGAGATTTGAAAAAAAAAATTAAAGTCTGGTTAATTTTGCAGTTTTCCTTTTTTTCTTTGTTTTTCCTTTTTTCTACATTAACCTTATTCCCAAAGTACAACAATATTTTTTTAATTTAAAAATTCATAATTATGCTGATGATTAAAAGTGTTTTTATTTGGTCATAAAATATATTTTTTATAATCCGGGAGCAAATTCATTAAAAAGTACGCGATTAAAATGAATGTCCCTGTCTGGTACCCCTGTTACATCGATTGTTGACAAGAGAGTTATCTCTTCTATTTTTATTTATAGAAAATACAAATAATCTTGACTATCGTTCTTATACATTCTTGCTAGATTTGTAAAAAACGTGGAAGATGTATGTTTAGTTTCAACATTTGTACATACAATTAAACAACAGTTTAAGCAGTATGCACCGATGAATCAATGTTTACATGTGATCGACGCGATCGCGATGTATATATATTTGTGAGAGTGGTGGAGCGGATCTCAAAGAAGAAGGAAGACAATTTTCCTTTGCAATATTTTATACGATATACCCTGTCTAAGATATATTCCAAAAATGGTATAAATATGTATATAAAATTTATCTATAGTATAAAGGTTCATTATCCTATCAGAAAACACCTTGTCTTCAGCTCTATACATTTACGCATGTAGGGAAACTATTGGTATTATATAGAGACGTATTTAATAATATTTTCTAAGAAACCAGTTCTAAATGTTTTTATTTTATTTAAATCTATTAAAATCAGTGGATTAGGAGATTCAGATATTGATTAAATTAATTTATAAATGAAAATAAATTCCACATGTTAGAAACAGCGATAAAAACTCAGGATGCGTCAAAGGTCAAAACACGTGGTTAAAAAAAAACTACGTCGAAGTTCACCGTCAGTCTGCAACGTCACATCTTTATGACGCTATTTCTCTGTTTTAGCAAAAATGCCACTAGGACCCTTTTGTCATGGGCGCAATCATTTGCTTCTTTAAATTTTCTTTTGTACAAATAGTCACGTCTTCAAATCTTTAAGTGTTTTTGTGTTTGAATGCAGTTCAAAAAATTGAAACTCTTTGACAAAAACCTTTTGAATTAATAATAACCCTGTTACATGTATGAGAGAATGACATGTTTTTATGGAGATTTGAGCTAAAGCATGTTCGTATATTGATAATGTTCGTGAAATTCATTTCAAAAACAGAAATCATTCTTAGATTTGATACAGTATCACAATAATTTTGCTATGATTGAAACTAAAAAAAGTAGCCTGAAGAGTTTTTAAATTTGCCAAATGGCAAGTCTTTTTTGTAGAAAATTGTTTTATACAATCAATGACATTGATCAAAATTCATTACGAAAATGATAATACACACAAGACAACAATAAGAATTATTTGTTATTCATTCTTTTAGTGGAATAATATTAAAAACCTTCCTCCTTTTGTTCCAAATTTCAAATTCAAAATCAATGTTCTTACATGTACATCTGTTGTATAACTAACTTATTCATTGCAAGCTTAAGAAACAAGCTGTATCTTAATTTTTCTTCAAAGTAAATGACTACCATTGTTAATCATATTATAAAGGGTAAATTTTGAAATCTCAAATACGTTTTCAGGAAATGCAATTAAAAACATTAACTAAACTGTTTCTATTTGAAACTTTATCGAATATATTTGAGATTAAAAGCCATAATTATCAATTGATTCGGCAGAAAACTCTTTGAAGCTCCTTTCTGAATTTGAGATCATAAAACCAGTTAATATATGGATTTGCAATGTGATTTATCAATTGAAAACGAATACAGAGAACGTAAATATTCCGCTCGTACCCTTTAATTTCCCGTGTACTTGCGAAATCGTAGATGTGTGTAACTAGTGACGTCACATACGAAATTATGTAGACAATAATAATCACAAAAAACATGACACTGATATTCCTTCTAGAATTATGTTCCGGACCTTTCTTTTTTTTAGAGGTGTTCCGATTTTCCTCATCAGTTGAAAGTGAATTTTGTTCTATCGTTACTTTTCCAACACTTGCCATTTTGATTTCCGTGGATACGGCATGACTGCTGCTATCTTGTATATTATTTGATCGATATTGTTTAGCATGGGGAAGTCTTTTATAAACGGTTTTAATTACTGGTATGTAAAGACCGGATGTGATGAAAATGTTGATAAAGGTAATCAGTAGCAAACTTCCTAGATATGCTAAAATAGCACTGGAATTGTTAGTGCCGTCATCGACATGACAGAAAGACACGTCACCTGTGATATTGAGTGATTCGATTTGATATGATATTGTTTTGAATTTAAAAATTGGCGCTGCATATCCGACAGAAATCCAAAATATAAGCAACGGTTATAATTCTGCACACCATTGGAGTTAGTCGTTTACCGAAAGGACGGCAGATGAGCAGAAACCTCTCCAAAGCTATAGCAAGAATCAAATGACCGGAAAATCCCTCAGTCAGCACAATTAAAAATGACATCGATTTACACAAAACTACATGGGGTAATATAGCGCATGGTGTTATCAAAGTGATACTGAATAACGTTCGAAACAGATCCCAGAAGATCGACAAGAGCCAAAATAGGTATGAAGTATCGACAGCCTGTATTGTCCTCTATGTATTTAGTGTACATTAAAAGAACCAGACTGTTTCCAAGTACTCCAAAGGTTCCAATAATCAGTTGTATTATTGTTGACGGAATAAGATACTCAGCGTATTCTTTGGACAAAACTCTTCGTCGGCCATGTCTGAATGAGAAGTAAAGAAAATTAACTTAATTATCTTGAACCTTTTATTGACAGGAATGAAAATAAAATTTAACATTTTATTTATTAAAAATGATTATTCAATTTACTTCCTTCCTCTATTAAAAGGAAATCAAAGCTGAAAAGGTTGTTTCCGGTCGACAAAGGGAAGCTTATATGCTCTTGCTATTAATAATAAACAAAAACAAATAAAAAAAAGGACTCAGAAAAGGAAGTTTTCAACAAAACATATTTTATTCCCATACAAGTAAATCCGGAGGGGACTTAATGTTTCCTTTTAGTCTGTTTATCTGTCTGTCTGTCCCACTTGGTTTTCCGTACTTTCTTCTTGAAACTTGCAGATATTAAGCTGATTTTTTAATATGTGAAAGTACATTGATGAGTTGCAGATCAAATTTGTATTTCGTTCTGCGTCATTGATTTTGTGATGATCTAAATTAATGTTCCCAACCAGCTTGTTTCTCAGAATGCTTGTTCATTATATATATTTTTTCTCAGATTTGGTTCCCATAATTAATAATGTTTAATTTAAATGATATATATCCTTTTTTGAACATACGTTATTGCATTTGCAAAATTAATTTGTAAAATATTATTTAAATGTACATACAAATATGATAAACATGTTCAAGTTTTTTTTAATTAAAGGTTTTTGAGTTTCTGTTTCAAACTGATTCTTTAATGCATTGCCTGCATAAAACTATAATTAATTAAATGTTTTCTGGCAAACTTCAAATCACAGGAATAAAATACAGTATTGTCACAACGGTTATTAAACACACAATATATCATAGTAAAACCAAACGTTTTTTGGAACAGAAATACTACATGTATATGGAAACAAGTTAACATGACAGTTGACTTTGTCCTTATATTTCATTGCATTTAAATGTACTTTTATCGCTATTTTTTGTAAAACATTACCTGGGTGATTAATTAACGTAAAAATTATAACTTATAAGGAATTCCTTCTTTTGTATTCCTTTTTTTATCAAAAGTATAGGGCAAATTGCACCTTTTCCTAATAAACACCTGCCTAAAAATAGCCTACAACATGGTCGATATCAAAGACCTTTACACTCATTTTTTTAATGAACAGTGTGCTAACTTCTGTACTTAAGAATCTTTTTTACGAACCTATTATTGTTTCAACACAAATTTAACTTAAATAAAATATTACCCCCAAATGAAATCAATTAAAAATTCAAATCAATACCGTAAAAAACCGTGAACCCGACTTGTTTACTACATAGTTAGAGTAGAACATAAGAAGAACACAGTTTCCGAATATCCTAAAGGTGCCTACAATCAGTAGTATAATGGGTTTGGGAAAAAGCTGTTCCGAATATTCGTTGGACAAAGGATTTCCTCAGTATGGGATCTCTACCTTAAACAGAATCCATTACATGTGTATTGGAATTTTTTATGTAAAGATGGGTATTTCCTATACCCAAGATTGGTCTGAGTCTGAGTAGGCTATAATATTTATTCAGGGAAATCAGTGTCAGGCTTTTAACTATTTCTAAAAATTTTATTTCTATATTCTGTGTATGAACTGTAAATTTCACAAATCAAAATGTAAATAAAAAAAATACTAAGCAAAGTAATAAGAAATTAAAATTTTTCTGATGTCATTATACTTTAATCAGTCCTGGTCATCGTCAACGATCTTTACCTAAACATGTAAATTTCCGTCGTGACTGACCTTTGTCGATAAAACAGGGGTGGCAACTGTTTCTTTGCCATGCGCTTAGCACTTTGAAGTGAAAGTTTCGGGTCGTTCAGATGTGTCCCAGTATGCGCTGGACGCGATAAAGATCCTTCACTACTAAATAGTCCTGAGTGCCGATTAAAGGTCAAAATATGAAGCCCTTAAGTTATATATATATATATGGTAATATTTCCATTTCTAATTTTTTCTCTGTGATAACTCTTTGAAAGTTTTGGGAGTATATTCCTGATAATTCTGCCGGCATGTAAATTAGGCAGGACGATAGATCAGCATCTAAGGAGGGCTAATACGCATGCAAATCTCGTGCGCATCTGTCTCTGTGTCTGTCGCTATGGAGGCCAAATATGCATGTAAATCTCGTGCAACTGCCTTTGTGTTTGACGTAGTGTGCGAGGACTATTTAAATTGGCATGGAAGTCCTCGTGTATTTTAAATCGATTAGTCTACATTTTTCATGTCTAAGTCTACAATTTTATTTCACAATGAAATGGAAATATAAGGAATCACTGTCTAGTTTTGAGAGTATGCCAGGGACATCAACAATAGTGGGAAACAAGGGATAATTTTAGCATAACGGGCTTCGCCCGTTATGCAAATTATCCCATGTTTCCCACTATTGTTGATGCCCTGGCATACTCTCAAAACTAGACAGTGATTCCTTAAACATCTCTATATGAATGAGAAATTCTTGAATTGGCAGTAATACAACATACAATCAATGTTCAACCCTGTCTTTCTCCATGGTTGACCAGTCAAGGTGGCCTTGTGGTAATGCGCTCTTTTGTGGTCGGGAATCTCGGGGTCAATTTTCACCATGCGTCAATTTTAAGTCGTTACCGTAAGGGAATTCGTTAGCATACGAAGTGCGTTTTTCTAAGCAAATAGGCCCGTATAAGAAGTGTAAGTTACAGGCCTTATGAATGAGATCTTAAAAAACCTAGTTCCCAAATATTATTCAATATTCTTTTACCTGTGTGTGCCTCTAGAATTGTAAAGTTTTCAATGTATTCTAGATATGCTACATGAAGAGCACTGATAAATTGTCTACACTAAACATAGAAAAGATTTGGAATGGTCTTATGATTACCTTTGCATGCATATTATTGAAGTAAATATGCAATCATTATTTGTGAATACCTCCAAACCCATGTGTTTTGACCAAAATTTTAATTATATGACTTATCATGATCAGATTTATTGAAATTTATAAACATTTATAGTGCTTTAAGGACATATGAGCACAATATGTAATTTTTGAAATAGATATCGAATATCGAATGCATATTGCCAAAATTAATTCAAATTCATTTTTATGAAATTGATTTTTTTTTGGTCATTATGCATAATCGGTATATTCAATGAAAAGCTGTCTTTTTGTCATAGAAAAGATTTGAAATTTCAATAAGATTCAACCATTTATTGCTTTTTCCCAAGAAAAAAAAATATTTGAAGTCTCATCAACCAATAGATACAGGACTCCATATAACTGTGAAGGCGCTCAATTGTTGCATTCTAAAACAAGAGTGGACGTAAAATATAGAATTTATGTACAGTATTCATCAATTCTTTAATTACTGAAAAAGGACAAGTTCGTAAGAACGATGTTTACCAAGTACATGTACTAACTTACTATATCATGAACTCAACATATTTTTTCTACTTTAAGAAAAATGGCATAAATGGATCAAATTAAGTGAATTTCTCACGAATTTTGATCCTGATTTTCCGATTTATCTGATCAATGAAGATCTTTCAACCGGACATGACGTGTTCAGAGGGGAATTAGGCACCCTTCTGGTTTTTCAGGGGTTCCGTATTGTTGCCTTGTTCATCGTTCAATCTTTTTCAAGCGTTCATAAAATTTATGATATATCATATGATATATGACAGTTTGTTATATTCTCTTCTCTTCTGACGTGAAATATCATAACAACTGAACTCTCTTGTAAATAATATAACAAAACGAATCATCAAAAATAAATTTAAACAGTATTTTATAATAACATGAAAAATGCCCAAGAAAACATTGCGTTTTGTATCTTTTGAAACTCTTTTCACTCGCTCAATTTATTATATAATGAACTCCAAACAAATCTGTTTTTTTTCATTGGACAAAAGTAAACACTATAGAAACTAAATGAAGATAAATTTTCTATTTAAGTTTTCATTTATTTTAACATATATTCTAAAATTGTACATTTCATTAGCGATCTTTTCTTCCGGCTCTGTTTATTTGTTTTGACTAGACATCAGTAACGACAACCGTGAGGATATGATGATATCTTATTACACCTTTCTGTTTGTTGATGTTTTCCTTTTATTTCTTCTTTATCTTAAATTGGTTTTCGACTTTCTTACCACAATTTTTCCTGTCCATGTCTTTTTTCTATGTCTAAATTAAGAAGTTACTATTTACGTTTCTTTTTGTTTCTTTTTTGTTTTTGTTGTTTCCTTTTTGTTTGTTTGTTTAAAGGAAGGCTCTCTTTTGTAACTATTTCTTTCAGAAATATTCACGTATCATAATAAACAGTTGTAATAATTGGCTCCAGTTTTACTTACTTGCTCTCATTAAAAGCATTAATGGAGGTTGAACTTTCTTTGCTTAAGTATGCTATATTATTCTCAATTTGTAGCATTGAAAATGGACAAGATTATAGTTTTGAATAAACTCGTAAATTATATTACAAATATTGTCATATTCAGAACTTTGAACAATCATGAAATCAAGCGTTGACTAATGGTTTTATACTAATAACACATTGAATTGCCGATTAAATTTATTATTATTTTCGGATGATGGCAAAGAGCACACGGCGATTGTGATCGGTCGCCAGAACATGCGCACCCCTGATCCCACTTTTGATGTTTTATATGTCCGTGTTTGTTCGCTCCTGATTGGTATCGTTTGAGTGGACTTTTGATTTTAAATGCTGTTATTTATCAGGTATTCATACTTCATTCTAATTTTAATTGATTTCATCATCATTTTACATAATCTTTTTTTTAAATAATACATTTCAAGTTAGTTCCTATACAACAAAATTATACAGTTTGAATGTTTTTAGTTTCAAACCAATGTTCAAACTGAATAAAGAAAATACATAAAAACAAACAAAATATAGTAACAGAAGTATCATGCTAAGAATACTAAGACAAGTACGTCAAACAAGTAAGTTAACAACAGAAATATATTTAAGTCCCTGCTGATGTGAATTGCGAAAATGCAACTCAATGTTTTAATCTTGAAAAAAATATCACTTTTTTAGAATTTTATCGCAGCAAAACCTTCTTAGTTCCTTTCTAAACTTTAGGTCATAATACCAGTAAATATATGGATTAGCGATGTGATTAATCAGTTGAAAACGCAGAAAGAGAAGGTAAATATTCCGTTTGTACCCTTTAATGTCCTCTGTTTTTGTGAAGTGGTAGATGTGTGCAACTAGTGACGTCACATACGAAACTACGTAGACAATAATGATGACGAAATACATGACGCTAATATTCTTTCTAGCCTCTCTGTCTTTCCTGGAGGTTTTATTGTTTTCATCATTAGTATGTACTGAATGTTTCAGACCTGCAATTTCTCCAACATCAAATGTTTGTAATTCTCTGCTTGAAGTATTAATGTTGTCATCTAGAACATTACTTTGCTGATTGCAACTAACATGCAAGCGTCTTCTATAAATAGTTTTAATCACAGGAATATAAAGAACGGAGGTGACAATAATGTTAATGATAGAAAGGAATAATAAAATTCCTAGGTATTGCAAAATACCGCTGGGTCTGTAGGTATCGTTGTTAGTCGCACAGGTCGAGAAGTTGCCAGTTACGTTATTTGCTGTGGTAGTATATATTTTATCAAATTTAATAAGCGGTGTTGCATATCCTATTGAAATCAAAAACATAACCAAGACGACAACTCTGCGTATTTGTTTGGACAGTTGACGGCCCAACGGACGGCATATCATTAAGTATCTCTGTAGTGATATAGCGAAGGTGAGATGAGCCGAAAATCCTCCGGTCAGCACAATTGAAAAATGGAACATTATACACAAAAATGCACTGCCCTGAGTGTAGCGCATGTTGTCATTCACATAAAATCCAGTGACGTTAAATGCCGTTCCGATCAGATCTACAAAAGCCAGAACTTGTATGAAATATCGGGAGCCTTTATTGTCTTCTACATATTTAGTGTACATCAAAAGAACTAGACAATTTCCAAATACTCCTATGGTACCCATTATAAATTGAATAATTGTGTTAGGGAGTAAGGCTTTCGAGTATTCCTTGGACAAAGTCTCTGCATCCTCCATATCTTCACTTTTAAGTAAAGAAGACAATCACAGAGTACTTTTTCCTTCAATCTAAAATGGAATGTGTAATAAAACAAAATTTAATCTTTTTATATTGAGGCATGACACATCGAAAGACTTCCTTTCTGAAAAAAACGAGGGAACACTTTCCTTTTGAAACCAGGCAGTTCTTCTAAGTGATATATATACTCACAATCAATATAAATGCAACACCCTAATTTTAGTGTGAAAATTGTATACGGGTTATTAATATGTACCAAAAAAGTTATGACATCTTTTATTTTACCAAATTAAGTTATTTAACGGTTGAATTAATTTCTTTCTATTACGAAAGTTACTTTTTAGCCCTCTTCACAGAAATAAGAGTTTTGCATTTTTAATTAAATCTTAACAATGTTTTGGGTTTTTAAGGGTTTGAAGCTGTTAATCATAAGTAATGTACTAAAATCCCGAAAAAATATCCTTCCTTCTTTACTGGATGTGATATTTATATTTCCTCAAAATGCAGTAGTTAGAGTGTCTGATCTAGAGTCGTCAACATAGCGCAGTGGTTAGAGTGGTTAGAGTGTCTGATCTAGAGTCGCATACATAGTGCAGTGGTTAGATTGGTTAGAGTGTCTGATCTAGAGTCGCCTACATAGCGCAGTGGTTAGAGTGGTTAGAGTATCTGATCTAGAGTCGCCTACATAGTGCAGTGGTAAGAGTGGTTAGAATGTTGATCTAAAGTCGCCTACATAGTGCAGTGGTTAGAGTGGTTAGAGTGTCTGATCTAGAGTCACTAAAATAGCGCAGTGGTTAGATTGTCTGATCTAGAGTCACCCACATAGTGCAGTGGCTAGAATGTCTGATCTAGAGTCGTTAAAATAGCGCAGTTGTTAGAGTGTCTGATCCAGAGTCACTAAAATATCGCAGTGGTTAGAATGTCAGATGTAGAGTCGCACACATATTGAAGTGGTTAGAGTGTCTGATCTAGACTCGCTAAAATAGCCCAGTGGTTTGATCATCTGATCTAGAGTCGCCCACATAGCGCAGCGGTTAGAATGTATGATCAAGGGTCGTGAAGGAAGGCCTGCTAAAGTTTCACGTTAGAGTATTGATCAGGAAATGCAGAGGACGTCTTAAAATTTTCATTGATTAAAAGGATAGAAATTAAAATAATTCTCAATATCATTCAATGAAATTATCTGTATGCAAGAAATACATTGATTTCAAAACTCCACATTCTAATGAATATTGCTACTTTTGATTGCTACTTTTAAAAGATCCATCTATTCCAAACATAATACATATTATTTCAGTAGGCAAAATAGATAACAATCGAATTTTGACAAAAAATCAGATCAGAAAAGTTTCCTTGCTGAGACTGCTAAGTAGTCAATGCAATAAAATCTAATATATAATGGAAACAATTCCTACGAGGGCCGTTCAAAAATTACGCGGACTGGGCTATTATTTACCCTTACAGACGTCATATAGTTATGAAAGTTTACAGAAAGATGTATCTTAAAGATTCCAATAAATTTTAAGCAAAATTTTTGTATTTTAAAATTTTTTTACGAAAATTATCGGTATGTTGATATCGCTGATGGAGAGGTACGGAGCACGACAAAAAATTTAAAGCAAAAGCATGCGGAGTCCAAAATTTAACTCATTTATTTTCTATAATTCGCGATATTTTTCGACAGTTTTCAGAAATGTATCTTTAAATTGTTTTATTATTATGTATTTAGATTTCTGACGTGATATTTGAAGTATTTAGAGAAATATATTGATTTTTCTCTGATGCGATTCCCGTGAAAATGACGTCTAGTGAAATGACGGCGCACCATACTAATGTAAAATTATGTATAATGCTCCTGATATCGACAAGATGGATCCAAAATATGCATAATCAAACATGTAGTAAACTATGGTATTCGTAACATTCGTCCACAAATAGCAATTTGAAATTATAGACTGTTAGACCTCCGTAAAAAGGCCATACGGGAAGGCGGGAAGAAGGTTTTTGACGAAAACTTTATCCGGACAATAAAGAACGTGATTGAGAGTCACTAATATTACAATATATTTCATAAATACCTGAAGTTTTTGGTTTTAAATCAAAAATGAACATTCTTTACTTGTTTAATCGATTTATAAGCTTGACAAGAAATGGTGTTTGGATGTTGAGTAGATAAGGTAACTCAAACTGTACAGATACTCTTGGGAAAATTTTGAGAAAATAAGAGATCAATCACATATTCTTTATTATGCCTGTGACGTCGAAGATTTTGCTGCTCCGTGACTTATTGATATGTCCTAAAAAATCACTCAAAATTGATACCAATTTACAACATTTTTATGTGAAATTTTGAAGACCATATAAGTAAAGATTCTTTAATATTATGTGTGACATTTTGCCCGATTAGGTCGTTAAATATTTTTTCTGTGCAACAAGTCCGCGTAATTTTTGAACGGCCCTCGTACAATTAAAGAATTCAATTAGTGTTACCGTAACAGAAGAACACCACCAGGTCACGTCTATGTCTTATTCAACAGCAAATAAACAGCAATGGCTTTTGTGTCTAGAAAAATATACAGAAATTAGTCTACCCATTTGGCAAAATATAACATCAAATAACATTAGAATGCATGTTTTTATTGTGATATGACCGATGTATCTTGTATGAAAAAGTTACACCAAGATGTTTTAAAACATGTACAATTCTTGCATAATTAAAATAGCATTTATTGAGATTTAATAGAGCATTAACTACAAATCTTGAAAATTTTGTTTCGCTAATTAATGGTCATTGACAATCTCGAAAAAAAAAGTTGTCGCGAAAATTAAGTGATCAACACTGTATTAAAATATATCTATAGCTTGACGAAATGACATGGTTGTCATGCACATTCGCGGATGTATGATGCGTAAAACGAACAATATTCTTAGAACATATACTTAAATTTCTTATTGAATATTTCAATGAAACATACAGGGAAAAGGCCTAAAAAGAGAGTAAGGTAGTTTTTATGGGATCATCTGTTACCGTTCCCGTTACGGTCAGTACTCATTTTTAACATGATGTAAAGAACAATGAAATAGTTCTGTCTGTTTATACACATATAAACAAAGACTGCTTAAGTTGTGAGGTATGTTGTATTTGTACTTGTTTCATCAACTTTATAATTGGTAACATTAAAAAAACTTCCCGAATCTTCCAGAGTGGTCAGCAAGTGATATGATTCTTTATTCTAGAACATTATTGAATTTTGTGTATGTCCAGAATGTTCCAGTAATATCGAGTTTTAACATTTCTAGAATATTCGAGATTTATCATAATGTATAAATACCTTGTCATTTGTAAGCAAACAAGAAAACATTGTCATATAAGGAAAATTGCATGGTGTACAAGAAAGACTGGCGTTCATAGAGACTAGGATAAGATACTCTTACTGGGACATTGTGTGCTGTAACGGACAGTGTTGTGTGTATGTTTAGATGCTTACTGTAAGTTTATATATTTTGTTTTTTATATATTACTGTAAATAAATTATTGTTCAGTTTATACTCTGTGATTGATCTTTGCTGGCATTTACGGTTATTCTGACACATAACACGTATATAATACAATCTTATTTGTAAAAAAATATCGATTTATCAAAAGTTTTCTTGTTAAACAAATGTCAATTTCGTCCTTATCAATTTATTATTGGAAATATAAAGTAACTCGGTAGCAATTGTAAATAGAATCACTTTTTTGTTTTGTCTTAAAGCAGAAGATATAAAATAGAACAAGTACATGTACGTAAAAACATGAAGAAAATACTTCATAGAAACGGTGCACTTTTTTAAACTGATTGCACTGACAGGGTGAGGTATGCGGGTTCTGTACGTTAATTATTATAACGATGATAAAAGATGCATATCAAATTATATGAAATCGTAGTTTTGTTCTTAATTCGTTCTGTATTAGAGTATTGATTATTTTATACTAAACATTATGCACACGTCATTTTTTCATTGATATATAAATTTTGTTTTGAGTGTTGCTACATGTAGCAAATTTATGATATATGATATGATAGATTACAGTTTGTTATCTTTTCTTCGCATCTGACGTGAAATATCCTAACTAAACTCTCTTATAAATGAAAATAATAAAATGCAATCATCAAATAATATGAACAATGCCCAATTGCAAGAAATCACTGCTTTTTGTACCCTTTCGAAACTCTTTTCACTCGCTCAATTTATTATATAATGAACTCAATAAAACTACTTTTTTCTAGACAAAAATAAACTCTAAAGAATCTATTTCAGGATGATTTTTTATTTCAGTTTTTCTTTACTTAAACATATGTCCTAAAATTTGACATTTCATTGACCGTCTTTTCTTCTGCCTCTGTTAAACGTCAGTAACGAAGACTATGAGGATGTGAAGATATCTTTAAAACTATCTGCGTTTCCTTTTGTTTCTTTTTTTTTCGAAATATGTGTTTGTTTGTTTAAACGAAGTCAAGTCAAGTACAAGGCAAGAAAATTTTATTTATAGTCGGCATATATATACAGTACAACAGAAATAATATGAGCTTTGGTGATTTATTTAATAGATTTTTACATATTTTCACAGAGATAAAACAAAAATAAAAATATACATTGTTAGTAAAGCTAAAAAATTATGTTGATGAACCATTTAAAATGACACTTTAAAGGTAAGAGAAAATCACAGATTCTAGCGCCTATTACAAAAAATAACCTTAAAAAAAGCAGCATAAATAATTCTGTACACGTATGATAATCACAGTTAAAAGAAAAATAAAGCTCAAAACCTGACATTTTTAGTACTATAATAAGCACTGATCATGCTGATGGAATAAAAAGTAATTGAGAGACATAAATAATATATGACTCTCACAAGTAAGGACATCCATAAAGCGCAGTACAATACATAACATTTACAAACACTGACAGAAATGAGATCTGAACAACAAGGAAAGTAACATAGAAAACAATTATACATATGCTTGGCACACATATGGACATTCAAAGAAAAAATTTAAAAAAAAATAATAGTACGGAGGTTATCAAAAAGTTTGTGGACTACCGCCATAAAATTAACACCGCTCAAGGTACATCAATGAATTTTGAAATATCTAGTAAGCATCATCTTTTCTATCCAAAGAATAAACCACAAATTTTATTTTTTAATTAATTAGTAATGTTTTTGTAAGCAATGGTATGTCCAAGCGGCGCATCCTCGACAACGACGTTTTTCCGACCTATGTGTAACTGAGAAAAACTCATTTGATGTGATCATCTGACATCCAAAAATCCCGTTATTTCAGGTACTAGTATGTGTCGGGACACAATTGTTCTATAAAATATAAAAATTTTCTTTTCATTCTGGAAGTTCTATGAAATTTTATCCTAATTTTTACACGGAATGTCTAAACAAATGAGGCCTTGAAAATGACGTCAAAAGGGGGGAGGGGTTTCCGTTTCCAACATTATATAAAGGTTTGTCCCCTGAAAAAATAGTATAGACCTAAAATATGTTGAAACTGGCTACAGAGAAATAATATGCATCCAGAGTACTTGTCTTTTAATGTCAAAATAGATTCAGAGAGTAAAGGGATACACAGTTAATCTCGATTTGCAGTCAAGGTGTGAAAAACCAATCACGTCAAAAAATGACGTTGATCATGTGTTGTAGATACTGAACTCTCAAAAGCAAAAACATGCCGGCACAATCAAGTGTGGATCTCTCCCAATGTACATGTATTAATCCACCTGGAATATTATACTCATTGAAGGCCACTGTTAATGACATTGTAAAGGCATAAAAACAAGGCGGGTTTAAGTCCTTAATCAGCTCCAGGGAATCTCATAAGAAATGTATGAGGTAGAAGAAGATGACATTGAAAAAACAATGATGCTATCGGACGTCATGAAAATAAACGACGACAGCGCCGGGTGGTCATATAATGTCGTTTTCATTTTATAATAATTTAGCAAATAATGAACGTATTAGGCTAAAATTTTCAACATTTCTATATTTTGTGTTGTTTTATGTTCCATTTAAATTTTGAAAGCACAGACTACATAGTACTAATTTTATAGCCTCAGTCCACGAACTTTTTGATAACCCCTCGTAGAAGAGAAAAAATGAACAAATAAATAAACAAAACAAAACCAGACAAACACAAATAGTTCAAATCACCACAAAAGAGAATTTAGGAAGGCTAAAAAGAATATAAAGTCAAAAGTATCAAAATGAATAGTTTGCCTCAGTTTTACTTACTAGCCTCTGATCAAAACAAATTTATCAAGAATATTTCTTTTGTTTAAGTGTGCTATATTATTTTCAACTTGTAGCATTGAAAATGGAAAAAGACTTGCAGTGTAAACTCGATCAAAAATTATTACAACTTTTGTGTCATTTTCATACCTTGGAAAAATTATTAAGCAAACCTTGCCTGGCGTTTTTCATACTAATTGTTAGGCTATTATTTACACACCGAAGTACACAGGCAACTTAGCCACATATGATTCTCATATGAGTATCATATGATTCTCATATGATTGGTTTCATATGAGAATCATAGAAAAAGGGCATCATATGTGAATCATATGAAGAAAATCATATGATTTACATATGATCCACATATGTGAATCATATGAAAATAGCTACATATGATTTTCATATGAATGATTTAAGTGTGTTTCAAGCCATTTACATATGAGAATCATATGAAAAGGACATCATATGTAAATCATATGAAACACGTGTGTGTTCTTTTTCAATGTTTTTCACATTCTTGTACACATTTAAAAATCAGATATTTCTGCTTTTGATGAAAAATTCATTACATTACAATGATCTATCTTCATTGGTTAAATATTTTAAAATATCTTAAAATGCTTACACAACTTTTTTGATAAAATTATTTTCATCAAGAGAAATAACTTATTTTTCACAGTGTACATTCTAAACAAGAAAATATACAAACAAGTCAGTAGCATTTGTCGATACATGTATTTAACATATTCTAACATGAGTACAAATTACAAGATTTCAGCAAAATGATTTAGTAGTTAAACATGTATACTGTACATGTACAAATGAATAACATAATTAGTTCATGTATAAAAATACCACATGACATGAAAGTGTCCAAAGCAAAATTGAAATATCAGCAATAACATTTGTCATGTATTCTCTATTGTAAATTTATGAAAAATCAAGTTATTGATTATTCCAGCATACAATAAGAATATGGGAAATTTTCACAGCTCTAATTCAGACAAGATTGTGTACATCCTCCCCATTTCATAATTATTCCATATATTTCCTTGTTCTTTTTCCTTCTGTATCTTTCAATTTTTTCAGTTGTCCTCCCTTTGATCTATCTTCCATGACCATTTTGAAAATCTCTTTGAACTGTACCGTACCAAAAATGAATATCCACCACTTCTCCTCCTCCTCCTGAACAATTTCTTTGTGGCACAGAATGGTTTCTACAAAAATTTCAAAAGTAAAAATAAAATAATTCTTAAATTCTATGAGTTATAAAAGTTACTTAGGTATAATCAGCAAACAAATGTATGCCCAATTCACTGACACAGATATGATACAAGATAAAACTAACATTATATATGTTATACTAGGTGTTTTGAGGAATCCTATGATGTAATTTGCAAAACAATTACACTATTGAAAGATATGCTTCATAATAAAATCATAAAAAACTATTTTTTGTTATTTTGACAATTAAATTTGGAATGTTCAAACAGTATATATTAATTCAGATTGTCAAAAAATTAAGAAGATTCTGATACAAATACATGTATATTATTTTTAGACAAAAAATACTACAGACAAGTAGACAGGCAGAAAACAGACATTGTGATTCCAAGATATCCCAAGCTTTTGGGAAGACTATAACAAAGTTTATTTAACAGTGTGTAGTTACCTTAACTTTGAAGCAAGCCTTGGATCTTGGGATTAGTTCTTTATCTTATGAGAGGCTGACTGTATATTGAACCTGTAAGACAAATACTCACAGTCTCACACAGTAGATATTTTCTAAGAATACATTTAATTAAAACTTAAACTATTAAAAAGAGAGAGTGCAAGTTTGTAGGTTCTCTATAGTCTTAAATATATCTAACATTTAACCCGAAACTATAGGCACGTGCACCATTCACTAGTGTTGGGGGGAAAAATAATTGTCAGTCAATGAATACATAGATGTACATATTCAATGGATTAGCTAGCTGATGTTCTTTCAACACACATGCACATGTATTTATACCATCACTGTTATAATTTTTTAGTTGAAATTCAAAAATCCAATTTATCCCCCCTCTCCCCAAAAAGTTATTGTATACTATATAGTTTCATAGTCTTTACAGCCAGCAAAATTTATTCATACTTTGCATATTTTAAGTGCACTGGATTAAAATTATGATGTAGAATAAAATTTCTAGAGTTTTAAGTTGAGTTGAATTTATTTTTGATGAAGCCATGCAAACAATGTAGAATTATAAAAGAACAAAAAAAAAAATTATCAAGAAATATTTTGTCATAAAGAGACATTACAGATACTTTGATTTTTTATTGCAAGTATTTATTTTTACCTTCAATATTGTGATGATGCAATCGTCTGTCAAATCAGCTTCAGGATCAATCGACAGTCTTATCAGCTTCGGGCTCTTTGGACTGAAAAAAACAGCACTGTGACACTGAAATTAAGTTGCCGAATGCATCTATAGGCCATAAAAACAAACATTTGTCATTAAGCTGAAGAAGGAATCCGGACTTGATAACGATCTCAACATACATAATGCCAACTGACATATAAGGTTTCTACTTTCACTTTCATATCAGTATGTAACAAAACGAAAACAAATTCAAGTTTTAAAAAGTAGTAATGCCTTTAGCCTAACATGTAATGTTTACATTCATTCAGAAACAAATTTTATCCAAACTTACTTAAAGATCACGAACGTTAGGTTTACGAAATGCATGCAAGTATTGAAGTAATAAGAATATTATATATATAGAAAGTTCATACGCACCATAATGAAATAATATTGAAACAATATGAATCAAAAGTCTTTAAAATAATATTGTTAGGAGATCACTTGCCTTTTCCAAACACCCAACACGTCTGCTGCAGCAGTGACGTCAAAAATGACGTATATTTTCATCCGATAAAAGACAAAACCGGCCCGGAGAAAAATACGGAATTATTTTGATTGTACTTAGCCAAACCCAAAAGATTTAAAATGAAAAGCAAATTAATTTATTCTTTATGTATTTTGTCTGGGGAATGCATATATTATAACAGAAAAAAAATTGTGAAAGGTTTTTTTTAGAAGGAAAGGGGGGGGGGGTAGGGTAAAGAGAGTAGAACTTTACATATAATTAATTACTAAAAATTCTTTTGAATTAATGTACATTTAAATTTATCTTTTGATATATATTATTGAAATTGCAATTTTACTTCAGTATAACAAAGGCAGATAAGTGAACACTGTTTCATATGATTCTCATATGATCACCGTTTCATATGATCCTCATATGATCACAGTCAAAACATTCGTATGAATTTTACCTGAGTATAACATGGACAAATTAGTGAACATTGTTTCATATGATTCTCATATGATCAGTTTCATATGATTCTCATATGATTATTGTCAGAATATTCATATGATTCTCATATGCAGGATCTTTCAAATGAGAATCATATGTATATTACTTCATATGATTTACATATGTGTAATCATATGATTCTCATATGGTTTGCCACATATGATTCTCATATGATTGTATATACATATGATTCTCATATGATCCACATTTGATCCTCATATGAAAGGCAATACATATGTGAATCATATGTGGCTAAATTGCCTATGTACCGATTGAATTAACTGTTATTTTAAGATCAAGGCATAGAGCACAAGGCGGTTGTGATCGGTCGCCAGGACATGCGCACTCCTGATCCCACATCTGATGTTTTAGAGGTCCGTGTTTGTTCTGCTCCTGATTCTTATCGTTTGAGTGTACTTTTGATTTTAAATGCTGTTATGTATCTGGTATTCATGCGTCATTATAAATTTTATGATTTAATCATCATTTTACTACATCTTTTTAAAAATGAAAATACATTTCAAGATTGTTTCTGTACAATAAGTATAAAGTTTGAATGCTTTTATTTTCAAACCAATGTTTGAACTGAATTAAAAAAAAACAACATACAAAGAAAACAAATATTATAACAGAAGTATTATGCTAAGAAAACTAAGACAAGTACGTCAGAAAAGTACGCTGACAAAAGAAATGTATTTAAGTTCCTGTTGATGTAAATTGCGGAAATGCAACTCAATGAATTAATCTTGAAAAAAAATCACTTTTTCAGAATTTTATCGCAGCAAAACCTTCGAAGTTCCTTTCTAAACATTCGGTCATAATACCAGTAAATATATGGATTAGCAATGTGATTGACCAGTTGAAAACGCATAAAAAGAAAGTAAATATTCCGCTTGTACCCTTTAATTTCCTCCGTTTTTGTGAAGTAGTAGATGTGTATAACTAGTGACGTCACATTCGAAACTACGTAGACAATAATAATGACGAGATACATGACGCTAATATTCTTTCTACTCTCTCTGTCCTTTTTGGAGGTTTTATTGTTTTCATCATTTGTATCTACTGAATTTTTCAGACCTGCAATTTCTCCAACACCAAATGTTTGTAATTCTCTGCATGAAGTATTAATGTTGCCATCTAGAACATTACTTTGCTGATTGCAACTAACATGCAAGCGTCTTCTATAAATAGTTTTTATCACAGGAATATAAAGAACGGACGTGACAAAAATGTTAATGACAGAAAAGAATAATAAAATTCCAAGGTATTGCACAATACCGTTGGGTCTGTAGGTATCCATGTTAGTCGCACAGGTGGAGAAGTTGCCAGTTGATGAGCTAGTATATATTTTATCAAATTTAATAACCGGCGTTGCATATCCTATGGAAATCAAAAAGATAATCAAGATGACAACTCTGCGCATTTGGTTTGACAGTTGCTGACCAAACGGACGGCATATCATTAAGTATCTCTGTAGTGATATAGCGAAGGTCAGATGAGCCGAAAATCCTCCGGTCAGCACAATTGAAAAATGGAACATTATACACAAAAATTCACTGCCGTAAGTGTAGCGCATGTTGTCATTCACATAAAATCCAGTGACGTTAGATGCCGTTCCGATCAGATCTACTAAAGCCAGAACTGGTATGAAATATCGGGAGCCTTTGTTGTCTTCAACGTATTTAGTATACATCAGAAGAACCAGGCAATTTCCAAATACTCCAAGGGCAGCCATTATCAGTTGTATTATTGTGTTGGGGAGTAGGGCTTTCGAGTATTCCTCGGACAAAGTCTCTGCATCCTCCATATCTGAACTTTTAATTAAGAAGACAACCACAGAGTACTTCTTCAATCTAAAATGGAATGTGGAATCTAAAGAAATTTAATCTTTTTATACAGAGGAATGACACATCAATAGACTTTCTTCCTTACAAAAATTATAGTGACAGTTTGCATTTGAAACCAGACAGTTTTTCCAAGTAATATATATAGATATAAAAAAAGAGAGACGTGTCACGATTAGATCGATATCAGAAACTTTAAGTTTGTATTTCGGTACTATTCAGAGAATTTTGACAGAAGACTAAATTATGTATGGAGTGAGTGTACAGTGGATGCCAATAATTCTTTTAAAAAGAGAAATATATGTAAACGTGTTCGTGATTCTCAGGTATTTTTTATAAGGCTGTTAAGTGCATGACGGCGCATATCTGTCATATGACGTTATTTAGGTGCAGCGACTACCATAATTGCATTTTGTATGTAATTTTATATTTTGAAAAGTACTAATTATTCTAATTTCTTTTTTTCAGGACTAATTTGTAATAAATATAACTTTGATCATGCATAATTTCGTTGATTTACACCGACTAGTAGGATTTTTTTTTTATCGAAATTTTGACATTACCTTTGGATTTACCCTCGAATTTCTGTCGGGGTGCTCCATATGAGTGAAAAATTCTCGAGAGGTACATAAAACAACATACAATCAATAAATTAAACAGTATTTAAGTCGATGCAATGAATTTATCAGAAAATTAAATTTATACTCAAGGTAGTTTGATCCTCAGGTTCAAAATTCAGCAGTTAAGGCATAGACATGCTCACAGTTATATCTCTAAATTCACTTTAGAGATTAACAACGTAATTTAGAGAAAAAGGCATTATGAATAGTAATTGTTTTGCTGAAAAATTATTTATTTTTTTAAGTATGACAACAGAGCTATTGCTTACAATTCAACAATTATAAAAGCTTAAAAACAAGTTTGATAATTTATTATAAATTTCCAAAAATACGTCTATATGCTTACTAGAACAGAATGATTATACAAAGATGTTTATCTTACATCTGTAGGATGGTATGATTTAATTTTTCTAGATAAAGAAATGATGATTTAAAATTGTATATTCCTATATCGGAATAAAGAAATAGAATATTAGGATGTAAACTCATGCAATTTTATTTTCATACATAACTCAATCTTAAAACCATAAGTTTCTTCAATTTGAAACGGAAAAGGTACAAATAATTGTTGGTGAAATATTGGTTATTGATTATACGTTTTATTTGCGTTTATATAGTTATGTACACTCCTAGTAAAGTGAAATTGAAGTATGTAATATAGTTATAATCTATGTACGCATAACTATTAGATTTTCTATTTAGACTTGTAATATAATGTTGCAGTGACTTGGTTTTGATAAAGTTTAAGCAACGTTTTGAAACAGAAATGAAGGCTGGTAGCAAAAGTTAGAAAAAAGTGAATAAAGGAAACACGTGATGTTTTATGGTATGGTATATGAATAAGATGTTTATAAACACTCACATAAACATTGACGTGTAATGGCTTTATCAATAGTTAAATTTCTTCCTAGACAAGCACATCTATTTCAAATTGTAGTAAAAAGAAATACCGACAAAACATAATCATGACATAATCGGATTTAACTGTAAAATGTTTTGGTATATTTGATTTATTCTGTTTATTTTGCTGATTGACAACATCTTCAAATTAATATCATCATTAGATATATGAAACATATGGAGATAACAAACAGTATTCAATATCAAAGTCCATAAAACATTACAAAATAGGAGCAGATCAAACAAGAACGACCAAATAATCAGAGTTCGGATCAGGTGCCATGGATGAATGAGAATCCCCTGTCGACTAGTCACACATGCTGTGTTCTTCTTGATATCTTTCAAAATCAAAATCCAGGATAAAATTAAAGTTGTATTTAAGGTCCCCAGTTTCATTTTATGCATTTTCTACCAATGTTTCTAATTATAATTGATAGAGAATATTTCTTTTAATCTATCATCACCCATTTCATGAATAATTTGAAATAAAAGGTACAAATATTTATAGAATACCTTTTTTGATGTTGGGGGAATATATAAGCTTGAAAACTATTTGGACAAATAGATGATTTTCGAAGGCAAACAGTCAAAGTTTTGCTCAAATATAAAAACAAAAGTCTTTCAATTCCATTAACTTAAAAAACATTCTATAAACGCCGAGAACTGGTTTCTTCATACCTCAAAAACGACGAAAATAAAACATTCTACGAAATTTAGCGATTTCATAGTAAGCAAACAAGTTGACGAAACTTGCTTGTCTTCCCTATTCTTTGGGATGCGTTAAAATGAATAGAAGTTTACCGTTTTTTTGGAAAGAAATGATGATACAAAGGAAGAGATCATCTTTTCACTGTTAACACCACTGCCATATCCACTACCAAACAGAGAGTATTCCATTGTTAAATGGATAATATTTACTTTTTTTTATTTCTTACAAACTTTTAAATTCTTAGTGAATTAAGGTAGCTAAGGACACCTGACCCCAAAAAAACCTGTCAATAGATTTTGTTGAAATTTTCACAAGGTGTAAAGGGATGTGTAATGAACACTTAGTCAAAATATGAACATGGCATTGTGGATAAATTACGGAACCAGGGGGTAATGAGTTACCTCCCCTTTCCAGTCACTCCAAAAATCATAATACAAGATAATTATTACACATAAAAAAATTTATTGTGCAATATGCATTAAATATTAAAAATTATTTTTAAACAATATTGATACTATTAACTTATTTTAACAATGGATTGTCTGAACATATATAAATTAAGAGAATAATCCATGTAGAACATTTGAAATTTGACTAATTTGGCCATTTTCATGCACACAAATTTGACACTTTTTAAATTCTAAAAAAACATCTGTCCAATAGAATTTTTATTTTTTCACATTTCAGAATATTTTTCGACAAAAAAAAAATTAACAACTTACCTGATCCAGAATAAAAACATATAAATCTATTTCGGGGAGGAATGGGGTTCTATGAGATCTTCCCACAATTTTCTTCATATACGGGGAAAACCTTTCAGTTACAGGAGAGATTTTTTTTTGGGGGGGGGCATTTTCTGCTACTTTTTCATAAAAAATTCTTATTGGGGGATGTCCCCTGACCCCTCTAAATCTGCTCCTAATTATTTTCGGATATTACCTTTCATATGAATTAAATCATTTTTATTGTTTCTTAACTTTTGGTGATTGAGTATATTCATGTTATACTTAGCATTGCTGAATATCGAAATTTTTCATGTCAAATTCATTTATAATATATCCATGGTTACCACTTATTTACATAAATCTTCTAAATAATTTCTTTGAAGCATTTATGGCAAAAGAATGCATTTTGAGTATGTGTGTAAACTAACGAAGTGACTGTATTCGTGTTTGTAAAGGTTCATTGTTCAAAAGTAGGTGATATTCTCAATTTATACTGTTTCCATGGCAACCAGCACATATAGTAACCAATATTTAATATTTTTCCAATTCAGTTTATTCAGTTAAGTTTATTTCCCTACTTACATGTTTTTTTTTAAACCAGTATAGAAGTTTCTACTTTACATAGTTCTTTTAACACTTAATCAGAGTGAACACAATACGTCCCAATAATGACCTCAATTTTTCAATTTTCCCATGTATAAATTTTTCTAAACTTTTTGTTATATATTCAGATCATATCGTAGATTGATTAGAACTAAGTTTTGAAACTGTTGCAATTAGTTCACATTTTGATGGAAAATTTGATAATTTGACTAGACTATTATCATGATATGAAAGATCTGTCTAATACTATTCTTCACTCAAAAAATCTTGGTCACACTGAGGGCTAATAAAGGTACCAGATGGTCCACAACTACCCCCCTCCCCTTTTGGTTTCCCGACGTAAAGGTAAGAATAACGAATAAAGTGGCTATTCAAAACAAATGCATAGCAAATTAGGGAAAAACAACTGAATAAATAAATCAGAAGTAAAAATCAATTGCTAATAAATGACTACAGAAAATATTTTAATGAAATAATAGTACATGTAGAGTAATAACTTGAAGAGTTACCTCCCCTCTCCCCTCACAATAAAACATGTAATTAAACCAATATTGAAATTATCCATAAAAAGTTCCTCAACAAAATTAAAATATGAATTTATATTTCAACAATAGATACTTGAACAAAAATGTAATTGAAAAAAAAACACATTTAAATATTCCTCAACATGATCCCTTTTGATTACTTTCATGCAAATAAATTCTATGTTTTCTTAAAGATTTCTAAAAAAATATATTGTATGACAAAAATGTCCAATACTATTTCTCACTCAGAAATCTCGGCTGCATTAAGAGGTAATTAACTATTAAGTTACAGAATGGTCTAATACGTCCCCTCCTTTTATGCATCTCATATTGTTTTCATTGCAATGTCAAAAATCCCCCTAATTATTAACATGTCAAATGCATTCTACTTTGTCCGAAAATACATTTTGGTCATACAGAATGAAGAAATCCATCTGACGTAGCACTGCAAAATTCACAAATTTCTATTTCATACGACATAGAATAATAAGAATGTCATTGAAAAAATATGATCAGTACTCTTTCAAATAGATCAAAAGTCATTTTATTCCATGAGCAGGTAGGATAATAACATTGAATAGGTCATTCCAAGTCTTTTTTTCTGTTTGGCATCCAATCGCACCTTGGTTTTTGACACCTACATGTATCAGACAAACAAAATCAGAACCCCTACACTTAATTATTTTTGTTGACATCTTTGAGTTCTGTCAGTTTCTCAAATATGTGCAATAAACATGTCATAGGTGGTGTACTTTAGGCATTTATTATTTTGATTTTGCTGAAGAATAGATATTTCTACCAGAAAAGCAGATTGATGAAATAAAATCCTCAGATTTACACTATTATTACAACTATAGACATGATACACGTACATTCTGTGTTTAATTTTTTGGTTCATATTTTTTTTTTACAAATAGGTACATGTAGGTAGATTTTTGATTGAAGGTTGGACGCTAAACAGAGAAAAAAAACTTAAAATGGGCTTAGTCTAAAACCGTCCTTGACCTGAGACATAAAATTACATAAACTATACCTAAAAATTAAAAACAAAATGACAATGCTGCACTGGGACATAACACTTGATGCAGGACATTTTATATAAAAAGTTAAAAAAAAAAAGATTCTACATGAATATCTGGAGCAGCTTATTAAAAAGCCTGAAAAACACTCACAGTGTAGATTGTGCATAATAGAGAATATCTGTTGATTGGCCTATTACTGAACCCGACATCACAAGTCGACATTAAATTATGCATACATTTTTAAAAAAAAGAATAATCTACACTCTACAGCAGTGTAATACTGCAACTGACATATACAATACATAACATAGTACATTAAACATGAAAGGCTGCATGTGGAGTGATCTTTTACCACACCAGACATAAAACAGGGTAGATTAAATATGAAAAATGGGGAGGAAAAAAAATCTATATGTGGAGTGATTAGTTTCCACTTTAAATGTAACACTCAATGAAGAGATACATGTACGCGGTAATATAAAGCAGAGCTGACAAAGAAAAGTAGTCTATTGACTATGTTAGTTTATTTTCAACAAGCGATTCTTGTCCTGCTCTTTTTTGGAAGGGATGGAAAGTCATTCTGCTGTCGAGCTGCAGTAGTTGAATCATCATCAGCATGAATGGTCTAAACTTCATATTCATATACCTTCCTTGTACTCTGTACTGATGAATCTATCTGTAATTTTTAAAATTTAACAAATACAATATTATCTGCAGTCAACGTCAAAATATATTTCCCACGATGTCTATATCTTATATATAGAATTTCGGTGAAAAAACATGTATATGTAACAGGAAAAAAGAAAATGTATGGATGGACCGGGAATCAAACCTGAGACCCCTGCATCACTAGTCATGTGCTATACAGACTGAGCTACCCTGGACGATATATATCCATGGCCTAAACCATTACATATTACATACATGTATATATAACTTGCACAAGTTTACACCTCATACATGTAAATTGCCAATTTTCTACATTTATTAAATTTGGCATAGAAAAATTTAAATGATGACTTAACCATTATCACTATTATGCTGACATCAAGATCCCCTGGTCTGCTATGGGTTGGTGGTCCTATACCAGAAAGTACCATCTTGATGGCTGAAAAAAAAAATAGATCAAATAAATATACATGTATACCAGCAAAACCAAAATTTTATTATATTAGTTGATTGGCAAATCACTTTTTAACCAGTAAATCTAACATTAAATTAAAATGCCCCACTGCCTGGCCAATATTCTAACTATACAGCAGCAGTAATGATGGTAATATCAAGATTTGTCAATTTCATCAGACCAGCAAACAACATGTAAACAGTTTCAATGTTTACCACACTGACACAGTTTTTACCAGTGAAGAAAAACAAAAATAATCTGTCCAGGGTTCGACACTAAGGGTAGTCCGCTGGCCCGCGACAACTGAATATTGAGTTTGGACTACTAAACATGCCTTTAAACTTGCCCTGCAGGGCTACTGTAAATTTTACCAAACTGAAACACTAGCTCACTCAGAGCAACAAAAATAATTATAATTTACACAAAATATACCTGATTATTGATAAATTAATTTAAATTTTAAACATGCTTTATCCTCAAAATTATTTTTGTAAGTCAAAATTAATGTAAATACTTTAAAGTTGAATCGAAATACCGTAAATGATTATAAATGTGGAATTTTTTGAATAGAAAAATATCTTAGGTACAATCTGACAAAAATTAGGCCCCCAGTGATCTTGGAAATAAAAATAAATTATCTGTCCTTCACTGTAAATACATAATCTGACACCCATAACATTTGCCCCCCCCCCTCCCACCCCCATCAAATGAATGACAGTCCCTATATTACATTCTCTGAATTTACTAATACTAGGGTGAAGTTAAATGCTGAATTAAAATAGGCCTATTATTATGAAAGTATGTCATGTAAATATCTATAGATATGACTTACCAAGAGCTATACTTTTGAGTTGATGTCAACGGTGATCATAATCCTCTCCATCGTATTCCTTTCGGGGCCGGGATTTCCCGTGGAAAGTGTCGGTAAATCCATAAATAGTACAGTACTACATATATCAGTCCCATTTACATGTAGGCCTAATGTATTGATACAATCAAGTACCGAGTCACCATCGCTTTCAAAGTTTTTAGAAAAGATACAAACGATTGCCTTAATATCACTGTGACTGAGAGCATATAAACTGATTTCTCAAGTTCCTCATCTCAACAAATCTTCGTCCCTCTTTCGTTTTCATCCATGTCATAATCACAGTCATATCATGAGATTCAAACCAGCTGCGTCGTCTGCTTTGGAATAGGGGGTGCTAGTCGGTCGTTTGCGATACACAGACATTTTAGTTCATAAAAAGGTTTTATTGTTTTCTGTTTCTTAAGATGTTATATTCTCTCATTCGCTCTAATTTACTTGATCTACCTTTACAGCTGAGCGTTCCTATAACGTTTCCCGTGTACTTTTCTCGGAGCACGTTGTTTACAACTGGAGTCCGCCATATTGAACTATGCACATTTCCGGAATAAGCCAACCGAAAAATTCTTAATTCAGAATTCACATGCAATGTCACGTGATCGCTATCCGTAGCTACGTTAAAAATACTTTGGGTGTCAAATTTAAAAGTTCTTTTTTCAAAATTTATTTTGGAACAATGCTTCTTAAGATCAACATCAATGCTACATTGAAATATATAAGGTATACCACTGTTTTCATGCATGCTCTCCATCTTATGAATTTTTTTTTGTTTTTTATATTGATGGTTCATAGCTGTAATTGAAACAAAATATGTCCTTTTAGGAATAAATGCTTTGCATGATTTTAGGGCATAAAGTTAATTGTATATTGAAGAATTTATTTTGAAAATGAACTGCTAATGTTCATGCCCCTCCACGTGACCTACCCATCACACACCCTATATAAATCAATATGCCCCCTCCACGTGCCATACTGCACAGATCATAGTACGTAAGTTGTTTTCATTTAAACAACATGATAATAAATCTTTTTCAAAGAAAAAATTTCTTTGTATCATCTGTCCTTAATTCGGTACGAAAAAAGCCACGTGTGAGATTCAAACTCCACATTAGTCTGATGAAAAGTATTTTTTTTATTTTGTGTCCTGTAAAATATTTTATGCCCCAATAATCGACGATTCGGGGGTATATAGTTTTGACCTGTTCTTCCGTCTGTCTTTTTATTTTCCCGCAAAGCTTTTACATTGCCAATTGCTTTTAGATGGGTGGAGCAAAGCAGTGGTTTTCATATTTCACAGATCTATGTACATGTATTCCTTGTCCAATGATCTTTCTTTTTGTATCAACAATATGACATTTTGACCATGACCTTTGAATTTGACTCACTTTTGTCAAAATCACCAAATTTAACTTTGGCCATAACTTTTTAACATTTAATGCTAGAGCAAATCGATCAAAATTAAGCAACACCAAATGTAAATACTGGAAAATACACAAATAGGAAACATACACTCTATTAACAGGCTCACTTATAAGAGACCTACTTGAAGATGGTAACGGAATATAATTACAAAAATAAAGAAAGATCATGGTTGATAATGGCATTGATGAAAAAAGAGCTGATGTTATCTCTTTGGATAAGAAACTAGGATGTGAGTTGATAGCTAGCTTCATCGTTTTTAATCAGGTAACAACCAAATTAGAATAGAAATAGATATGGCAGACCCCGAGGACTGTTTTATTCCCCGTTTACTGTGATATATTGAGCTCACATATGAATGGTTATGAAAATACTTTAAGTTTATGAAAAATGTATCACAGGGGTTATACAACAATTATACACAAATAGTTTACAAATGTAGCAACTATCATAGGTGTATAAAGTTTACCTGTAGCAGACAGGTTTTATTGTTGACAGTTTCTTATTTCAAAAGATTTTAAAATATCATTTCTAAGATTACAGAATTCTGTAACAATCTTTATCACTAATGGTTATATTTACCTAAACACAGAGGTTTTGCTCTAATAATATTTCTTAATAATTTATTTTCAACATAAATAGGACGTATAAGTATAAGATTGTATTCATCATCCATATCTTTATGTGATTTAAACATTGGACAGAACATTTGGTCTCTTGGGATATTTTCTTGGTTGACAATTTCATTTTATAAGCTGTATGAGTACAAACGAATTTAAGAAACGCATTTTAGGAATATGTTTCACCGAGTAAATTTAGCATTGTAGACAGAAGTTACTAATCGAATGTTTGTATTTATTTACTATACTTTGATTTTTTTTCCATAGCAAATAGTAAATTCTGTAAAAAAGTATCTTTCAATCTCTCTTGAATGATTTTACATGTACGATGAATTCGACAATTCAGATACAACCTCTCATTTCAGAACAATTGTATTTTTAATACAACATTTGTCTATGTGTAATTAATCAACCTTCGACACTGCTCTTTTGTTACAACGTAAGTTTCTCTGCGTGAACAAAAATAATGTGTTTCGCCTCAACATGACTCATTCGGAAACGGCTAATTAACACTAAAACTTGTGTGTTTATTCACATCCTAATCAGATATTAATTGATAAGATGTTGTTTCCTTGTTGTTTTTTTCACTGTTGTAACTCGACTTCAACTCTGTTACAACGTTGAGTAAAAGAGTAAATATGAACGAGACGCCTTCCTTAGCATTTAATCTCAGTTGGGTCGCATATTACGAGTTTCTTACCAAGCAGCATTCTGAAGAGCTACTCCCCAATACAATAGTGCAACTGATCACTACCGTCTTTGGAGTATTCGGAAACTCCGTTGTTCTTTTTGTAAATATATAAAAGATAAAACCCGCTCTCGATATTTCATTCCAGTTCTGGCTTTTGTGGATCTTGTTGGATGTGTTTCAAATGCAGTCCATTTTCACCTGGATGACACTATGTACTATAATTACCCCGGAGTGAATCTGTGCAAAACAATGTATTTTTTAATTTTGTTCACTGGAGGGCTTTCAGCCCATTTTATTCTTCTGATAGTATTGCAAAGGCACTTGTTTATTTGTCGTCCACTTGGCCAGCAGATGACAAAGAAATTGCGCCGAACATCTGTTTTAATTATTTTTTCTTTTCTCATTTGGGTACTCACTTCCATCATTGAAATTGATTGGACTAGAATTGAATTTGAATGACTTAAATTTTTCTACACACGTCGTTATTTGTAATTCTAATGATCTTAGTAGCAAAGGAGATCAAGTGATGATTTTGTACGTAGGAATTTTACTGTTGTTTATCTTTGTAAACATTTGTATTACATCTGCCCTCTACATCCCTGTGATAAGAGCTATGTATGGAACACTTTCACTTGTAAGACAAAAAATCATCGCAATCATCGAGATTGCGACGGCATTTCCCGCTCCGAAGATATTGAAAATATTGATATGGAGGAACGCCCTGAACAAGATGTAGGACAAAATAACTCAATTGCTGACAGGAACCAGAAAATAAAAGCGAGACAGAGAATAACCGTCATGTTTTTCGTCATCATTATTGTTTACGTAGTTTCATATCTGACATCACTGGTTACACATATCTACGCCTCTGCAGAAAGCAGTGTCATGAAGCTTACAGGATATAAGCTGTATTTTATTCGTTTGTCTCCGTTTTAACCTTCTGAACCATATTGCAAATCCAAATATTTACTGGATTTTTTTTTACATCAAATTTAGACAGGAACTGAGAAAGTTATGTCGCTGTTGTATCTTTAAACAATAGATTTTTGTGGTAAATACATGACCACTATTGTTATATTTTTGTCAATTTTAGTTTCCTACAGAACGAAAGTGATTGTCATTATAATTATTACATGTATAAGTGTAAATAGATATTTTTTATCTTCAGTATAGAATTTATATAATAATTTGTGTTGAGTACCAGAATTATGCTTTTTCCTAAAAAAATCCTTTGAATACCATTAGATATTTAAGAAAAATTGACGCATACGAACACTTATTTATCTTAAACTTTTATTTTTTAGATTCGGTAGAATGAAAATAACCGAATATTCATATTATTAATGGCATCTTATACAAAATGTATAGTATATTTTAAAGATATATATATATATAGTATATTGGAAATGCTGATAGAAAGTAATTTGCTAAGAGAGAGGTTTAAAGAATTCTTCAGAACGTGTTTTTCATTCTCACCTTTGTTTAGAAGATCAATCTGAACATCTGATACTTTTAGTAAATAATACGTTTATCCCGAACGCTGTTCTATTCATATATTTACATTCAGTGTAATTCTCCTTATGAATCCATTAGAAATCCACGACGTTCAAATCTCTATAACACACGCGAAACCTTGTCACCGCGCGTTAGAATACACAGTAGGAACTATATTCATTTTCTTACTCTAGAATATCAAAATGTACACAATTTTGACCGGATTTAATTCAAAAAATATAATCTTGATAAAATAACGTAAAAATACAACAAATGTGCGTTTAAAATTAATTTGACACTTTTTCCCCTCGCAATGTTCGTTTGCGTTATTTAACATTGCAACGTCACAAACGTCAAAAACGGCTGTTACGTCTATAAAGTACACTAGTTTTTAAGGGCGCTAAATTCACATTAAGGATTACGGAAATAAACAATTAAGAATATAAAAAATTAGAGAGTGTATATATGAGCATTGAATTCATATTTTGGGATATGTCTTTGGTCATCCCAAAATATGAATTCACTGGTTAAATAAATTTACAGTTCTATTTCTGTTTGCACCCCCCCTCTCCTCCCCCGTATGATTTACTGAGAGTTATTTTATTAAACGTACACATGTATTTTATAAGGTAACTAGTCCGGGAAATTAATGGTGAGTGCTCATATACCAGTATTTTTAATACATTATATACTAGTATTCTTAATCCAATTAATCCATTTCTGTATTTTTACATAATAAAATATGTTTACAACTAGAGCCGAGCTCGTTGCAAAGCAACGAATAGGTCTTCCGTTGGAGCTACGGATAGGAAGACGTAACCTTGAGTGTAGGTCAAGCCACATTCTAAAGTTATACAAATAAGCAACCTAAAGGCTTGTAAAGGAAGCAACTTACAATGTTTTGCCAGGAAAAGACTGTAAAGGAATGTATGTGACCTTGAACTTTCTATATGACCTTGCGTCAAGCAATGACAAACTCTGTTTTAAAAATCTAATATGTGTATTACCAACTGGAGAAGTTCACACATGTTTTTTATATATTCTTTTAGTCTATAAATCCAGCCAAAACATTATCTTTAGTGACCTTGAACTTGAGTCAAGGCCATGTCCCACCCTGCATTATATATGTATCAGCAATGTTTCACAGGTACAAATACTGTAGCGAATTTACAGTTTCTCTGTCAGTAACCTTGACTCGTCCAAATGACTGGATATGTTTAGCCTTATTTTTTCTGAGCATATATCGAATCGGAAGAATTTATTATGCCCCGCCAAATGTTTATTAGTAAATAATGCAATATTAAATTCTGTATTAGAGTATGACGTTTGTTGAGAATATCTTGAATAGTTTTGTAAAAATTGAAATCTTAAAAAATGGATATAGATTATAAATTCCCCTTCAAATAATGCATAGGCTTACATAAAAATATCTAAAATGGTTTCTTTAATACTAAACAAAATGCAAATTAAAGACAAGTGAGGTAAAGTTCACAGGAAAGTGCAAGGTTAAAATGTATCAGCATACTAAAGTTTGATTAAATGTCTTGAATGAATTCTTCAAATCTGAGCACCACCCGTGTGGTGCAGTGGTTAGAGCATCTGTTCTCTCAAAAGTGTGTGTCAGCATATGAAGTTGAGTAGAAATATAAATGCTTTCTTCAAAACTGAGCTAAACACTAACTTAAGTAAAGTGAGATCAAGGTTACAGGAGAGGTCAAAGTAAAAAAAAAATACTGATGCAGTTGAACAGCTTACCTCAGTATGTATCACCATCAGAAGTTTGAATACTCAATCTTGAATGGTTTGTTTCTAAATGAGTTAAACATAAACCGGAGAAAAGTTAGCTTAAGGTCAAAGGAAAGGTAAAAAAAATGTTGATGCAGCTACATACGTGTAGACTAGTACGTATCGGCACATATCAGTACATATCGGCACACGAAGTTTGATTATACTATCTTGAATGATTTCTTCTTCGTCGATCAATTGACCACTCCAGTAAACATAGAAATCATTACATTTTTTTTTAGGTTTTAGAAATAAAATAAAGACGTTAAAATAGTACGAAAATAGGAAAGTTAAGTCACAGATATAAATCGTTGTATACCTTGTTTTTCATTCATTTGACCACTCGTAAAAAAATGTCGTGTATGATAATATAAAAAATAGGTTGTGACTTTCTCTTGGAATTCAATACCAGCCCCAACCTACATGTACACATACCTAAACAAATCAACCGATTGACATTCTCGGCTCATCAGATTAACAATGACTGACCAGAAAGAGGTTAATACAAGTATTACTGTTATTAAAATAACCCAATATCAGAGCGAACCGATATTTTAAGTACATGTACCTCAAATACACAGAAATACAATAAGTAAGAAAAGATTTTAATTGATATTTTATAGTAGAGATATTGATTAAGAGACAGTGTAATAAATTTTTCTATTTGTTTTTTAAATCGTATTCTGAAAGCTCGGAATGCATATATTTTGGCTGCTTTTGTATGTAAAAATGCATACATGAATATAATTAAACTTACATGTACAAGCATGTTCCCGTAAAATCGTGCAATTAAAATATTCTTTTCGGGTTTTTCGTTTAAAACGTCACTTACACTTACGCCGCAGTATCATGCATGTGTCATGCAGGCATACAACTTGAAATTAATAAATGCACAAGCTGTTACGATTGATTAAAACAAGCATGAGATAGAGTAAAATAAAATAATATGAAGGAGTTGACATGATCTTAATTTTAAAGCATATTTCCATTTATAACTATCGGAGTACAATTTTTAACACCGACATGCCAGCGGCTCTCTGCGGCCATACACGTGTGAACGAGGACTCGGGTGCAAAACTTATAAACACGAGGCGACAGAGGTGGATGTAAACTGTAATGATGTTACTGAGGGCATTGTGGCATCGCACAAAAAAAATGCATAAAACAAATTCTAGACATAAATTTTAGTAATTAAAATTTAAAGTGGATACACCCCCAAGGTAAGCCCCAATTTTCAATGCCTATATAATGTCACGATTGCGTGACCCTCCCCGTACAGCTGTCTATGCTTCACACAAATATAACTGGTATAACGTTAAAATCTTTCATATATTTTAGTTTATAATACATAAAATGCATGAAAACTTAAAAAAAAATAGTTCAGTAAAATATTTAAGAGAGAAAGAATTTTCAAAGTGCGTAACTTTTCAAAGTGCATCGTAATATTCGATTATTCGCGGGTGATACATCATTGTTTGCAATAGTGGACACTGATATTAATACTCCTACATTATCTCTTACAACCGATCTTGATAAAATAAAGAAATGGTGAAAAATCTGATTTTTATTAGATTTCAGGTATAGGCGAATGTGTGTGGATATGTGGAAGGGATAGTGTTAATAAATTCATTCAAGATTTGCTAAATTGTTCGTTTGGGCGAAGGTTTAGAAAAGGTGACACACTGCGTGTACAGGTACACATCAGTAAATGTTCTGATTAAAATAAAATTTGACGGACATTGATTTATTTTAGTTTTCTGAAGACAACGTAATCTTCAGAGAGTGAGACATTATATACATTATTTTCTGTTTTTCATACCGCAGATTTTCTTTCTTTTGATTTACCGTTTACACAGGCCAGTGTTTTAACAGCTGTTCATAAATGCTGTCAATTGATATATGATAAGAGAAAACGATACATCTCGGTAATTTATATTTTATGGGGAAAAATAGGTGAAAATATATTGATTGACACCTTGGTATTTACTCTTGCATATACATTATACTTTAGTTATAAAACGTGCATTTTCTGTACTTGCATGCATGTACATTATATGTCTCCGTAAAACCTTAAGCATTACGAGAGCTGATAAGAAAAAAATAACGGAAACCTGCTCGCAAAAAATTACAAGTTTAATAGAAAATAATTATTTGTTCAAGGTTAATTAGTTATCTGATGGAATAAGTTACGCATGTGTGTCTCAATCTACATACTTTGGAGGTGCATGTGACTGTGGGATTTTCTAATGATGTATTCTGATAACACGCTCGCTATTTGTACATTTTTGGACGTATACAGTTGTACATTTAAGGACGTCAACAACAGAACGTATATTGAATGAAATGCACTAGCGACATTATCAGTCAAAGATACTATGAAATAATCTGAAAGATTCAACATATTTATCCACTCATCAATTAGTTAACAAAATTCATTTAAGCATTCTGTGGTTTCTTTTGTGTAAGACCGTGGGTCGCTGGATCACACGCCGATTGATACCCGTTGACCGACTTTGCCCCGCGTTATCGAGGGAGGCGCGTTACATAATTGTAAACAAACAAGGTGAATGTAAAAGGCGTGCACTTAATGACTGTGAATAGTATATGCTTTATAGTTATGTTTTATTTTCTCACTATATTGTTTGTTTTTATATGATAAGAAGAAAAGATTATCTTTTCTTCCCTTTTCAGTAGACTTGGTTTATACGATTTTAAAAAAAATGAAATAAAAGGGAAGGTTGTCAGTCAATAATCATGATAATTTGGGAAAAAAAACACGAAACACTTCAAGAACCTTATTCTAAAAAAATATTAGCATCCAATGTAGCCATGTTTATTATTTATAGTAACTTTGTTTTGGTTACACGCATGAGGTGCTCGCGTTTACGTACTGAGTGAAAAGAATTACCTGTACATATATGGGTCATGCACCTAGTTCATTTAAAACAAGACTCGAACAAAATAACAATTTCAAGAGATCAATAAGATGTTAAAGCACAACTTTATAATCCAGTCATTTTGAAATATTTACCGCTTTTGGGTTATAAAGCAAAAACTTCCAAGGACCCTAGATCCCTAATTTTAGGGGCCAGCCCCTTTTAAATGATATTAAATGAAAGCTTTTGCAATTATGCAAAACTTTTATTCAACATTTCTTCACAAAACATTTTTAGTTTTCAAGATAAAAAGGAAAATATGTGTTAATTTTCGCTCTTTTAGGCGTTCTAATTTTTGACCCCTATATAGCGCCATTTTGAATACAGAAATCGAAAAACAAAAACCGATGTGCACAACTTCAATCCTTCTGTTATCTAAAACCAGTAAAATTTCTGCCCCAGCTTTTGTGGTCTCTGAGCCTTTATCTGGAAATGAAAGCCTATAATTTTTCGTTTAAAGGGAAATAACTCATAAGCAGAAGTAAATTTTTGAAATGTTAGACAATATTCTGATAGACTTTACCACCATCTTTAATTTCTGAAAATTTGAGCAAAATCCATTGAGAAATGAGTGAGATATGAGGCCTCAAAGTTTGCGTCTAGGAAGAAAAAAAAAAGAATAAGAATAATCTTAATCATCAGAATCAGTAGAAGGTCTTCCGTTGGAAACGGAAGACCTAAAATATGTTCGACACGGAAGACCTTAAATATCTTCGACAATATTTTTACAAATATGTTCGAATCGAATTGAAATCAAATAAATTTATAAAATAGACTCTGCTTTTTTTTTTATTTCTACAAAGGATCTTGTTCCTGTCTCATTTCCTTAAGTTAAAGACTTTCCGACTTTACTATTGGTATTTTAACTATTTTGAAAAGAAAAACTCAAAAATATCCATGTTTACGAAGCCAGTCACCAATCAAATCTTCTGACCTACATTACCTATTCATACCTTTATTGCTTTTTTGTAAAGAACTTTGAATTTTTTTTTTTGGTTGTTTTACATTACTTTCAATTTTTTTTTCAAGGGTGCTTTCAAGGGTCATTTAACAATTAATATTAAGAAAGATGAAAGAACTTTTCTTAATATTACACAGAGTGAAATTTCATTATTATCGAATTTGATTTTTTAAAATTCAAATTAGATTTGTTGCTTTATTATCAAAGAAATTACTCTATTTTCTAGATATATGTGCATATATTTCTCCACATTTTTGCAATTCATTTGTTGTATTTTTAATTCTATAATCTCTGTAATTGAGGAAATAAAAGATGAATGAAAGAATGATCGTCTTAATTTACTAATTAAGGTAATTTCTACCGGTAAGGAAGGATATGGAGATAACGAACAGTATTCAATCTCAAGGTCCATAAAACAAAACAAAACAGGAGCAGAGCAAACATTAAAGAGGAGGAGGATTGTTGATTGATTGATTGTATATTGTTTAACGTCCAATTGCAATACACAATCAACCAACAATCTTCTTCTTCTTTAATTTATTCCTTAAAAGGAAAAGAAATAGGTAGGAAAGAGAAAGAGGAAAAAGTTTTATTGATAAAAATCAATGATGTTTATGGTTTTTTTTAGATAATCTATATATCAGCGATAACTTTTATACATGCACATAAATAGGTGTCAGGTTTGATGCAGCCTGAATTATACACCCTCAAATATTTCAATACTTGACATGACCCACTAGAGAGCTTAAATTTAGTTTGAAACATGTAGAAATAACGAAAAGTTTTAATTTTTTAGTATCTATAGTTTCTATTTTCTCCTTTGTGAGATCGACTCTTATTTTAGACAAGATATCGCTTCCTTTAAAAAATGACAGTATTTGTAAAACATATAACAACAAAAATATTCAATACAATGTGTATTAAACCTTAATTTCAGCATTTCAATTTGCTGCATGGCAGTGTTTAATTTATTTATAGAGACTCCAAGAAACTTGACTCGTGGTCATAATACCCCGAAAAAGAGGTAATACATATAACAGTCAAATCAGGACCTACTGTTTCTATCATGATTTATAAACAATGAAGTATTGATCTATATATTTAAATAATTATATCTTCTGAGTAAAATGAGGTACATTGAGACTTGACAAATAAACTTCAGCACACTTGTTCAATACCAGAGATTAAAAGTGGTCATTGAACATCTCAGTGAAATAAACCCGGTTTTCTGATATAATTTATTGTTTCAATTGATTGCTTTGTCACGAATATTTTCAATTATGTAGATACTTAGGAGGGTAATACGGAAATATGTGGGATAATACTGGACGACGCCAAATACCCTTCTAAGTGTCTACAATACAAATTGATCCTGTCGAAGATTTCTTAATAAATTTTTTTTTCTGAGTTGGCAAACAGTTCTGTAACAACTGTTTAATTGTTTATATTGTGACGTCGTAGTTTATGTTTACATTTGAATATAACGACAGTTATTAGGCTCTTTGCGTGTTTCAGAATATGTTAACATGGTGCTAAAAGTGTAATATAAACGTAAGAAAAATATACCAAGCCCGGTGAATTTTATTAGGAAAAGGTAAATGGTAAAAATCAGCCTGTGTGATATTGCTAATTTTTTTGTCATTTTGATCTTCCTCTTAAAATTCACCTGGCTAGGTACATTTTTCTAAAGTTTATATTACACTTTTAGCGTCAAGATAACATATTCTGTAATTTGTTTTTACCTGTAAACCTTTACTGAACGTAATTTTTCTATATTAGTTTTTTTTATTGAAATATTACTAATATTTTACAAGTCTATTTCATTTTCCAGTTCTTCGGAGAAAAAATTCTAAGAACCATCTACTTTTCGAAACTTGTGGCATGATATATAATCTTTTTCAAAGAAAACAAAGACAGTAAACCTATAAAGAAAAGTCCATGGATTTATTATATCCTGACACAAGGTGACAAATTTATGCCGAACAATTGAGAATTTTAACTTAAGTTTCAATAATAGCTTTTACGCTTAAAACATATAATATTTTACTATAAAATTTGTTTCACTTCTATGTTGCTTTATATGATTCGAAATGATTTTTCATGTGGAAAAAGAAATAATGGTTTAAAAGGATATCCTTTTCGATCGGAATAAAAAATAAAGAGAATATGCTGATGTAAATAAACTAAATAAGTTTATACCAACCCGTTTAACCTCGCAATAAAATTCTAAATATGATAACTTTTATTCTTTAAATACATGTAATTATCATGACATTGGGACTTCTTAATTCTTTAAAAATTTTCGTCATCATTTCAGAAGCTATGCAGTCAATGTCAGGGAAATGAAGCAAGAATTGTGTACAAATTTGAAAAATAAATGCAGGAACAATGCTTCCAATTCTGTTCTTTTAATTTCTTATTGTTAACTTAAGGCATTTATGGACAAGATTAACATTTAGCTCACATTGCAATCCAGGGAAATACCAATTTCTAATTTAAAAATGTAAAGAGAGAAATAGAATTAACTTATTCTCAACATATGTAAAATATTAGCATAAGCATATGTAGATCATATGATAATACAAAACATATAGATAACACATGTTAAACATATAATCAACATATTAAGAAACATATGTTGACCATATGTTGCTTTTTCTTTATGGCAAACATATGTTTTTGAGCATATATTAAGGGTATGTTCAACATATGCTAAACATACATTGCAACTTACCTGTGAATAATGAAAAGAAATGTTTTATTTAGGAATAAACGCTTTGCATGGATTTAGGGCATAAAGTCAATTGACACTGACATATGACATTTCAAGATAAGTATGCAATTCAATCTGTCTTCTCACAAAGTAAATCATATAAGGACATTTATAGAAAGGGTACAACCAGAACCGTCTTTAAATATGATATGAGACATGGTATTATTAGTTATCCAGGTGCAATCAAGAGTGTACGGGGATTAATACATGGATTATTACCATATCAGCTGAGGCCCAAGGCCGAAGGGTGTATGGATTACAACCCGGGGTAAATCCCCATACACCCTTGGTTGCACCTGGATAACAAATTTATTTCCTATGTTCCCAAATAATTCTTTATAAAACTGTGTATCAAGCTATCGATATAAGATTTACTATGTCCTACGATGTATATAGTGACGTCATGTATTTGCTTTCTATCAAAGGAAACAATGTATTGTGACATCATGTTTTTTTTTATCCCCGGCTGAATTTGGATGTACGGAAATTTACACCCGACTTGATAACTAATCAGAGCAGGAGTTACAAGCTAGATAGGAAATAAAATCTTTTATCCTGCTTGTGATAAAAATCTTGAAATTTCATTGGTCGTGAAGAATACTATATCAATCAATACTATGCTGTCTATCCACATCATATTGCTAATTTCCCCTCTCAACGTGACCTACCCAACACACATCAAATCGCTATGCCCCCGCCACGTGCCAAACTGTAATTGCTGTTTTCGTTTGAACAAGCAAAGAGCCTAATAACTGACGTCATATAAACATTAAAAGACGTCATAATGTAAACAATTGTTACGGAAGTATTTGCTAACACAGAAAAAAATGAACTTGATTAGGAAATCTTCGACAAAATAAATTCGTTATGAAAACACTTAGAAGGGTAATACGGAAATATGTGAGGTCCTTGAAAAAATACAAATATTATTTTCTTGAAAGATCCCTCATATTTCCGTATTACCCCTCTAAGTATCTACATAATTAATAATATTCGTGACAAAGCAATCAATTGAAACAATAGATTATATCAGAAAACCGGATTTATTTCACTGAGATGTTCAATGATGACTTCTATTCTCTGGTATTGAAAGAGTGTGCTTAAGTTTATTTGTCAAATCCCAAAGTACTTAGTACAGAATGACAGTGTTGAAGGTTGATAAGATACACGTAGACAAATGTCTACAGAGAGAGCCGAACGGTAGAACAGAATGACAGTGTTGAAGCTTGATAAGTTACACATAGACAAATGTCTATAATGAGAGCCTAACAGTAGAACAAAATGACAATGTTGAAGGTTGATAAGATACGCATAGACAAACGTCTATACAGAGAGCCAAACAGTAGAACAAAAGGACAATGTTGAGGGTTAATAAGATACACATATACAAACGTCTATAAAGAGAGCCTAACAGTAGAACAAAAGGACAATGTTGAAGGTTAATAAGATACACATATACATATTAAATGAATCAGTGAATGAGGCAATGAAAACATTTAATTTAATTTATTGTAAATTTGTATTACCATACTGATCTCCATTACTATACATATACAATGTCTCATAGAAAATGAGGTAACTCACGAGAACTCTATATCTTTAGTGCTATTAAATTTTAAGAAGTGTGCAACTTTGTATGTTTGAGGGAGGAGGAGGGGGTTACACACAAGGTACTGTATTACAGTTTTTCACTGACTGTGATCTAATTGAACATGTACACACTCTTTTTTCAATCATGTAAATAATATCATGTCTACATACTGTACCTTAACGCATACACACCTGGTCTGAATGTACAGAGATGGATCTAGGGAGCTAGTTCACATCACCTCAGATTTCCATGATTTTCCGAAATAATATCCTCATATTCTCTTTAAAAGGAAAAACAATGCCTGGTCTCTTATTTTATCCATATCCTCTTTGAAGATTGCCAGATTGTTGCATTACAATCCACTGCATATCTCAGCTGATGTTGCCACGTTTTAAGATGTTAACAATTTTCCGTGTCATTGAGCGCTGGGCTGAAGTCGAATTCAGTCAAACGACACATTAAAAAGAGAAATATTTTAAAGACATCCTATTTTATACAAGAGAAATGTACAGTGATGGATATAGGGAGCTGGTGAATATCGTCATTAGTACAAATTCTTGCAAATATCGGTAAATGTGGATTTTGAGCTCTCTTTCCTTATATAGATCAATAAGGGCGGAGCAACTGTCATGACGTCAAACCTCATTATGACCTCATTACCATATTATTTTCATGTGTAGCTTTAGCTGTACTGGGTCATCTGTTGTCACATCTACTGAATTGATCTTTCAGAACAGTTGAATGTGGGGGGGGGGGCTTTGACATTCCTTATAAGAAAAATAAAAAAAAAACCTAAATGTGTTCAATGATTTAAATCCGGGGATTTGGCAGTGCATCATCACACACATGTCTTTTGGTCAGGGTCTTTAGCACGTACTGCTTTAATGATGGTTCAACTTGTTTGAGATGATATAAGATTGTTAAAAGCACTCTCGTCATTGAAATTGTTTGTGTTCATGTTTCCAAAATTGCTTCAGGACAATGTAACAATCTTTTGACCTGGTTGTGACGCGAAACCTTAGCCTCAGACGAAGATTTTGATCACATCCGGTTTGGTTAAATTTTGTCCAAAGCTTCGAAATTGTGATAAGTTGGCGATGAAATTGACGCACAACATATAGAAAATTGTGTTTAAATGGATTTTTAGTGGTGATAAAGTAATATCAAGGACAAATAAACACTTAAATAAAAGTAACTAAAACGTGATACAAGGATGATCCAGATATCAACATTCAATGCGCTCTCCCTCCTTTCTCAATGGTCATTTTGTCAATGTTTTATGTCAATTTCTAAAAATTACACAAAAAGATTCTGATTACACAAAACACGTGCTGTAAAGTACGGATTTATTGTTTTTAAGCTTCGTCACGAGACAATGGTAAACAATCTGTTCAAATTTCGCTGATTTTGTTTTTTTTTATCATACGTCTTATCGGTTTTTTGGTTGTTTTGGTTTTTGGTTCTGCATACGGGCGGAATCCAGAATATGATGATATGTTTGAATGTTTATCTATTTTTAATTTTTTTTTCCCGTTCATACTTTTTTCATCTTATTTTATCATCATCAACTTTTCATCTTCTTTTTAAAACACTTCTAGCTATATGTATCCTGACTAGAAGATTCTGATTTAATAAATCAATGCGCTTCCAATGAGTTTTTGAAGAAGTTGATAAGGAAATTAGACTGGCTGATGAACAACCTTTTATAGTTCTTTTGTCGTTAGACATGTAAATGTATGCTAAATATTACATTCTATGCTCCTGTGAACGTTTGGGCGGTTTATTGGGTTAAAGTGTTGTACTTTCGTCATTAGTATTTTTTTTCTAATAGAAAAGACACAAACTACGTGGACGTATTTCATACAGTAGGTAAAGAAAATATAAGTTTTGTCAATGATACTGCCAAAAAAAATTCCGTAGTTTATTTCTGACTGAAATCTATGGAAATAACAAACACTTTTTCACCTCCAATGTACACTTAAATAACTCAAATCAGGAGCAGAGCAAACACAGACGCCTAAATCAATAGAGGCAGGATAAGGTGCCATGGAGGAGTGAAGATCCCTTGCTGATCGGTTGCATCCGCTTTGTACTCCTTGTCATGACTGGTAAATAACAGAAAAAATCCGTCAACAGTTCAGTGTATAAATAATGGCCTAACAATTTGTATGAAAATTTCATTCAGCATTTTCCTCAATGATAGATTGTATTGTTGACGAGGTCATTTCATCAACCAAAGAACTTAACAAATGATGACTTAAAACGAGATTGTTGATATTCTTGCTTTATAAACTTGTTTGTAAATCTATTAAATCGTTTAGAAATTGTTCATACTAGAGCTTGAATCAACTGAGAGATAAAACACCGTATGCAGGTGATAAGGGTATATCTAAATTGATTTCAAAAAAAGGAGATATACTGATTAGCAATGTGATTCAAATTTAAGAAATGAATTTATTTTTTGAAGATTCATGAGGTTTTGAACTAGGACGCTTCCCGCCGGCATATTTCATGAAGCGCGTTAGCGCTTCATGATAAATATGCCTGTGGGAAGAGTTGTAGTTCATAAACCTCATGAATCTTCAAAAAATAAATTCATTTCTTATACTTACATTATTTTTCTGATGACTTGCCATAAATTTACGCCATTCAACTGTCATTTTTAAAGCAAAACAGTGTGAACTATATTTTTTGACGTCAAGTGTGGTATTATGACGTAATAATGGAAATTTTCATGCTTATTCGTGGTACAGATGTAATGTAAATCATGAGAAAATGAAATGCATTTTATTTTGAAAAGAATCATAGGGGAAATTTATTGGAAATGTAAATATAAGGTGAAAACGAAGACAGAAATGAACTATTTGTTGGACATCCTTTTCGTCTTCTGTATTTGGAAAATGGTAGCTATGTGTAATCAGTGACGTCAGATACGAAACATGTAGACAATAATGATGACAATATACATGACACTGATATTTCTTTTGGCTTTTTGCTCTTTGCCCCTGTCGCTCCGGTTGTCAGAAGTCTGTAAACTTAGTGTATATTTTCAATTTGTGTGTTTTCCAGCATTTACCTTGTACAAATTTAAAAACAAACGACAGTAGAGTTATAAAAAAAAAAAAAATCATGGATCTTTTATATCCCGACACAAGGTGACGAATTTATTCCGAACAATTGAGAATTTTAACCTACGTTTCCAGTACTTTTTGATTTTACGCTTAAAAACATATAGTGATTTACTATGAAATTTGTTTCACTTCTGTTCTTTTAGATGATGTGATATGAATTTTTCTTTTGAAAAAGAAATGATGGTTAAAAAGTTAGCTGCAGATTTTGTAGCACTCTGAAAAAAATATATTGACAGACCGAGAGCTACAGTGCCACCCATTGTAAAACTGTATATTTATTGCGGACAAAATGTTGCGCTAAGTTCTGGATTAATTCGTTCAAATTCTTACGTCAATCGCGAAAAAAGATAGATTAAAGAATTCCTTACTCCTCTATGAAGTACTCTCGTAGTTGACATATGCACAAAGTTCGTTTGACCGAATTGTTTTGCAAACCAAATGGCAGTGTAAGTAGAAAAAAAAATTGAAGATCTGAATTTCAGGGTCAGGAGGGGTATTAACAACAATTATCAGGAATGTTTTTTGTGGAAACAGTGAAAGAATAAGTTAGGAACACACGGTTAGTAATATTTTGAGATGACAGTTTAAAAACATGAAGAAATAAATCGCTTAACAGCGCATTTTTGTGCGCAATGAATATACAGGTTTTTTTTCAATGGGTGTCACTGTAGCTCTCTGGTCTGTCAATAATATTTTTTCGGAGAGCTACAGTTCTGCAGCTAGTTAAAAAGTAGACCTTTTTATCGGAATAAAAACATAAAGAGAATATTCTGATGTAAATAAACTCAATCAATTTTAGCTTTTACTTTCAAAGAATTTCCATTATACTAGCATCAAACATTAAATCATGAATTTCTTCAATCAGATACTGTAGAAGCCAATATTATCTTAGGATAATTTTTTTTCGTGGAGTAAAGGCTTTTGTTTTTTAAAGTACCAAATGCAATAAGCATATAAAATTACTCTTAAAATTTAATTTCATTAATAATTGCCTTTGTTAAAAAACAACGAAATAAAAGAAAATTTTATCCACAACGAATATTTCTGTTTTTAAAGTATGAAAGTTTAGAAACATTCTAAAAATTTTGTAACTTCTGATAAAAAAAAAAATAAACAGGTGATAAAGCTCTGTGTTCTTTTCTTGATATTTTTTCTTTCATATAATGTTTCATATAATTCAAAAAGAAAAAGTGCACAGTATAATCGTGTTCAATTGCATAAATTTTTATGCAATTAATTTTATCCCAAATATTATCTGGTTTAAGAAATAGATGTTTGTGTTATTTTTGAGCAATATTTTTTTCTTTTTACACAAGCGATACTAAAAAAGCACTTGAATATGACACAGAGGAAAACATGACAATTGTTTTTTTTTTTATTAGTAATGACAAATATAGGAAATGAAGATCCTATCACCACGAAACTTTATGAAATGAAACAGAGAAGAAGACCATATTTAAGTGTCCCAAGCTATACATCGTGGCGGAAATTTATGAAGAGATCTTGTTAAGGAAATCTTGCGATGATCACCAAAACCTCCGATTTTTACAAAAACTTGTGCAGTTCCTTTTACATTACACGTAATATAAAGTTATAGCTTGTTTAAGTATACTAGACACTACATCTATTTATCTGCTTTAACGGAAGGAATTCTTCTTTTTATAAAGTTATTCCAATTAAATTTTTTAAGTGTGTTTATAAACATCCTATGATGAAATATCATACTTTAAAAGGAGAATATTTGGCGCACTACTAATTTTAGCGCCTTTGGCGCAAGACCCCCTAAGCTAAAATTTATTGTACGCTAAAGGATTTCTAAATATCATTTTTTGTGTGTGTTCAACATTTTTTTACGTAAGTACATGTAAACCGGAACGCGCGATTACGTAATGTCGAAGGGTCATTGAATTTTATATACACATTAGCACTGCACATGTTCGGAAGTTCTGCCAAATTATGATTTAATTAAACTATTGTTACCCCGGTAGTTGTTACCCGATTATTATCATTAGCACCTTCAAAGTTTGGCTTCTCGACGTGTCATTCATCTATAGCCTCGAGGTAAACAAGCATGCCGATTGAGCTTACAGACAATACCTTATTAGGAACCCCGTTTTATCGAAGTAATTTTCTGTCGATGCATGAATTGTTTTAATATGATTTAAATGAGTAAATACTCCATTTTTTTTAATTGAAAATAGAAATAAAATAAATTTTAACATCTTACCACGTCCATATGATAGCAACAAGCAAAGTTAGCGAATGTTTACTGATATACGGGAGTACTAATGTGTTCCCGTGCTTGACTTACCAAAAAGTCAAATACAGGTGTGGATAAAAAAACAACAACAAAATATCACATATATGTATTTTACTGACAAGTGCAAGCGCTAAAATTTATTTGCGATAATACATTCCCACTTGCGTTTGCGTTAAAATACGTTTGCGCCAAATTTTCCCGTCTTACAGTATCCATAAATATTATGAACACCTGTTTTGTTTTCAGATAACTTCTCACTGTTATCACAAGTGTTCACCTCAGTTACAACGTTGAGTAAAAGAGTAGGCCTAAATATGAACAACATATTCAATTTCAGTTGGGTCGAATATTTCGAGTTTCAGTCCAAGCAGTACTCGGAAAAATTACTCCCCAATACAATAGTGCAAATGATCGCAGCTGTGCTCGAAATATTTGAAAACTCTTTTGTGCTTTGACTGTACGGTCAATATATACAAGACAAAACGCTTTCTTGGTATTTCATTCCAGTTCTGGCTTTTGTGGATCTTGTTGGATGTGTTTCAAATACAGTCTATTATTACCTGGATGATACTTGTACTATAATTACCCAGGGCTCAATCTATGTAAAACATTGTACTTTCTGATTTTCTTTACTGGAGATTTTTAAGCTCATTTAATCCTTGCGATAGCCCTACAAAGGTACTAGTTAATCTGTCGTCCATTTAACAGGCAAATGACGAAGAAATTGTGCAGAATATCTCTTATCTATATTTCTTATATCTGTCACAGGGTGAATAAATTAATATTATAATAAATACTACGTAATTTATTTATTAATAATTTGTAAACTAATATACTAATCATTTCATTACCATCATCATCATCACTTTCATCTATTATACAGCATAGTGAATTACAGTACTCTGGAATTTACTATGTGTTCTATTCATTCATGAAGTCGCTCATTCACATTCATGGGGTTGAATGCTAATTGGTTGGTTTGAGAGTGTGAAAGGTCAAAGGTGTTTGTGTCAGAATAGGTGCGGCTTGATGGTGTGTGATTGGTTGATATTTTAGTGTGAGAAGTGTGTGAGTGGTTTTACTAGTTTGGAACCAAATACGCATGCTTGGCGCCAAACACCCCTAATAACTCACTCCACCCTAAGACAGACAGGAGGAAGGAAGAGTGTATCTCCTCTCCATATATAGTCTTTCATTTACTCAATGAAGACAATGAAATATCTATCTATTCGGTAAGAATTAATTTACCACCGTTGCTCTGAATATATTAAATACCTTATCAATTAATTATTTAATTAATTAGAACAGTTAAGCTAATCTAAAATAATTAAAAGTGTGAATGTTAGTGTATGAGTGTATTCATTTATTTTACAGGTCACCTTGTTAATTGTACTTTTTATTATATCATCAAGAAAATAATTGAAATATAGATAAAGAAAAGAACCCACCGACAGCTGTTTTGTTATTTATGGAGTAACAAATATAGTGCGGCTGTGACATATCGTTTGGGCAATCAGTTCCATCAATGAAATTAATTGGACATGAACTTAAATGGAGCTCTTTCAACATCTCTCAGGAAAAAGTTCTCTGTAAAGCTGATAATTTTAGTACCGAAGAAGATCAAGAGATGATTTCGTACTTAGGATTTTTACTCTTGTTTACCTTAAGAAACATTTGTGTTACCTCTGCCCTCTACATCCCTATAATTAGAGCTATGTATAGAACACTGTCGCCTGCAACAAAACATAATCGTAATTACGATTATCATGTCAAAACCGCAGAACCCTAACAAAAAATACTATAGTAAACTGTAGTTAACTATAGTTTACTATAATTAACTATAGTACCAAAGTTGAAACTTTGGAACTTTGATTTACTATGGTGAAAACTTTGGAACTTTGGTTTACTATGGTGAAAACTTTGGAACTTTGATTTACTATAGTAAAAACTTTGGAACTTTGATTCACTATAGTGAAAACTTTGGAACTTTTATTTACTATAGTGAAAACTTTGGAACTTTGATTTACTTTGGTGAAAACTTTGGAACTTTGATTTACTATGGTGAAAACTTTGGAACTTTGATTTACTATGATGAAAGCTTTGGAACTTTGATTTAGTACTATAAAACCCGTGAAATTATGTGTTTTCTTTTCATTCTTTACATTTTATGAAATGTCAAGAATAAGATTTATTGAAGCTTAAATGAACTTTAGAAAAACCCGACCCCTCCCCTAAAAGAACAAAGCAGAAAAAAAAATAATGAAAAAAATGTCCTTGCACCGATAAATAAGCAATATTTATTATCATTTATGTAGAAACAATTACTACATGTATAAGATAAAAATTACTTAATTTGATATCAAAATATTTGCTTTATCAACCTCAGTCAACAAGTTTTTTTCTACTGTTCAATGTAAATATTGCACTTAAATTAATAACTTTGCATATTAAATTGAGATGAACATCATAAATCAGCCCAAACAAACCAAAATCATTACCCTTAAAACAGATTAATAATTAACAAAAATTAATTAAAAAAACATACAAAAACTTTAATACTTTGATTCACTATGGAAAAAACTTTGGAACTTTGATTCACTATGGAAAAAAACTTTGGAACTTTGTTTTACTTTGGTGAAAACTTTGGAACTTTGATTTACTATGGTGAAAACTTTGGAACTTTGATTTACTATAGTAATAACTTTGGAACTTTGATTTACTATGGCGAAAACTTTGGAACTTTGTTTTACTATGGTGAAAACTTTGGAACTTTGATTTACTATGGTGAAAACTTTGGAACTTTGATTTACTATAGTAAAAACTCTGGAACTTTGATTTACTATTGGAAAACTTTGGAACTTTTATTTACTATTGGAAAACTTTGGAACTTTTATTTACTATAGTAAACTATAGTTAACTATAGTTTACTATAGTATTTTTTTGTTAGGGAAAGACGCTTCTCTGATGATGAAAATATTGCAATGGAGGATCTTCCAGAAACAGATCTGAGACAAAATAATATTGAACATTGCAACAACTCAATTGTTGACAGCAACAGGAAGTTAAAAGCATACAGAGAATTACTGTCATGTTTCTGGTCATCATTATTGGGTACCCAAATCTACAGTCTTGCAGAGAGCAGTATTCTGTTTCTTACAGGATATAAGCTGAATGTTTTATTTTTTTGTCTCGGCTTCAATCTTCAGAATCATATTGCTAATCCATACATTTACTGTTTTGTTGACACCAAATTTAGACAATAACTGCGAATTTTATGTTGCCGTGTTATTTTCATAATTAGTTTTCAGAGGTGAAATGACGATCACTTACGCTAAATTTTAGTAATCTTGAATTTCTTACAGAAAGAAATCAATAATTACGTGTACATGTTTAAATAGCTTATTTTTAGTTTCAGTGTAGAATTTATAAAAGATTATTTTTTTGAGTAAAAGAAATTATGTTTTTTTCCTATAAAGGAGGCACACTTGTATTTCCAGTGCGCAATTTTTTGTCCATCGTAGTAAAAAAACATATTTATTCTTTAAAAGCAACTTTTTTCATAAAATTTTTAAAATTTATCAAAACTAAGAAATTACAACTTTAAAAACATGTATTTAATTTTACATAACTAATTTTTAAACTATTTTTCAACTGATAGGCTGATTGACGTGGTAATTGTGTATTTGTGACGTAAGCATAAAATGACGTTCTGAAATAGAGGCATAAAACATGTTTACAATATAAGCTCTTAAAATCTAAAATAACGGAATTGAAGAATCTCTTAATTATTATTGCATTCTTTGTATAAATCCTTATTTTCTATCTATATATTTATAGTACTCCATAAAAACAGAAAATGTCGTTAATTTTTATATTTTGAGATGCCCCCACTCGAAATCAGACTGTAGAAATATTATGCCTTCTATTTTTTATGTACCATATAGTAATACCCATCATACATTATAATTTGTTCAAAAAGTCTATTGCAGTTGTTGTAAAATTTGCTTTAATGTAGCTGTATTTTGTTTTAATAAAGTTGTATCACTTTACTAGGGAAAATACGGTAAATATAAGAATAAAGAATGTGTTTTATCAATATACAATATTCAATTATTATTATCATTATTAAAATCAATTTATGCTTGTGAGCGTATAATCAAAAAAAATTTATTGGAAACGAAAGTTCAAATTCTAAATTGTTTGGAAGAAATTCGTCATCTTAAACTTTAAGTCAAAGCATTTTTAGCTGATGTTATAGTTCTATTGAGTTTGTACATATCTTAATTTTCCTGCTTGAGAATTGTGCAAAGCATTAACTTGGATTGAATTAGACATGTGAGAAATTCTAAATTTAAAGTATCCAGAAAAAAGAAAATTGTTAATATTTTGTATTTTGTGTAATGAAAAACATTGCATACACATTGTAAATAAAACTCATGTGTATTTTTCCATAACAACTCTGTCTTGTGAAATGTGATATAAGTAAACAAAACAACAACGAAAAGTGACAATTTGCTTAGACATCTAAGATTTAAACTTCCGAGTTTTTCATCCTCAGGATGAATTACCAGTAAAATGTATTGTTTAGGATGAATTACAAGTAAAATGAATTGCAAAGAGCTTGTAAAGAAAACATTACAGAAGAGGAAGAAATCTTCACATTCAACACTATTGTCATGTCAGATACATGTAACAGATCTTGGAAAAAGAATACTGAGAGTGTGATGCTGTTAAATATATAAATTTTAAATACAAGTATTTTTTTTTTCTTAACCATCGCTTTGTGGGCTTAATTCATCGCAGTAAACGTGAAATAAAAGACTCCTCAGAGTCTGCCATATCTAGTTCTGTTCTTATTTAGGTGTTTACTGACTAAGGACGATGAAAGCTAGCTAATAACTTACACCTGAATTCTTGGTCAAAAGAAATGACATCAACTATTTCATCGTCAATGTCATTGCCAATTATGAACTTTCTTTATTTTTGAAATTATATTCCATTATCATCTACATACGATAAGTACGTCTCCCTACTTACTTCAAATCCCGTAGCCTATTCCGCCTTTGCCCAATCGTTAAACTGGGGTAGGCTATTATAAAAATTAATTGATGTCAAGCCTCCTTTAAAGTCATCATATTGTGTATTCTGTGATCGTAATGTAAGAGGGCCGTTCAAACATTACGCGGACTATGCTATTATTTACTCTTACAGACGTCATATAGTTATGAAATTTCACAAAAATATGTATCTTAAAGATTCCAATAAGTTTTGGGGAGAATATTTGTATTTCGAAAAAATTCTAATAATATTATCGGTACGTTGATATCGCGGATGGAGAGGTACGGAGCACGACAAAAAATTTGAAGCAAAAGCATGCGGAATCCAAAATTTAACTCATTAATTTTCTATAATTCGCGATATTTTTCGACAATTTTATCAAATGTATCTTTAAGGTAGGACACATTTTCCTGAAATTAAATTTTCCTGAAACTTTGATATTTTTTTCTAGGATACAAAATCTCTCTTTATATATGATATGAAAGAAATTAAACCATACGTTTTTTGCCCACATAGGCTGAAATATGGCCTATCAGACCCCTGTAAGAAGATTGTGAAATCAGACATTCGACTTGAGAATGACCCTTATTTTAGAATTATCAATTGGTCAATTGCAAATTTGTGTAATACTTTTAATAAAGATAACCTTTTTGTTACAATGTACTCTAAATCAGTAAGTCAAATTGATACTGGAAAATTTGAGTAAAATATTAAGTAAAAATAGAACATACATAGCGTCGGATTTGAAAATTCATATGTAAATATCCGACAGTTTAAGTTTAAAATCAACAGAATGATTCAAACGGGTTCTAGAATAAAATGTGTAAAAATTAAAAAAAATGAACCAGTAGTTTAAGATATTTTGGCGATAAAAAAATTCAATGGCAAAAAAAAATAAATAAATAAATGAAAGATTCAGAGGATAACGTCACAATATTTGACCTTTGACCTCTTGATATGACCTTGACCTTTAGAGTACATAAAGAATGGAAACTCCTTATATATGTGTCCAAAGATCAGCCCTCTACTATTTATGGAACAAAAGTTACTCTGCATTTCATAACAAACTGTTACATGCTTGTTTATTGCACTTAGATAACGTAAACGCATTCCAAAATGTAAGCCCCCAAGTCATCAATATATAGGATTCTCTGAATTTTTCACAAAATATGATGCAAACATGCCAAAACATATTATTTTTCTTACAGGGGTCATTCTTTGTTGTTAACATAGTAATATTATTCTTTTTTCTAGGATACTTTTTAAGAAATTGGTTAAAATAGAATCTACGGGTGTTTTGTCCTACCTTAAATTGTTCTATTATTATGTATTTAGATTTCTGACGTGATATTTGAAGTACGAACAGAAATATATTGATTTTTCTCTGCTGCGATTCACGTGAAAACGACTGTGAAAATGAAGTCTCCAGAATTGACGGCGAACCACACTTCTGTTAAATTATGTGTAATCCTCGAGATATCGCCAACATAAATCCAAAATATGCATAATAAATCATGTAGTAAACTAGGGTATTCGTGATATTCGTCCACGAATAGCAAATTGAAATTTTAGACCGTTAGACCTCTGTAAAAAGGCTATACGCAAGGACGGGAAGAAGATAATAGACGAAAACTTTATCCGGACTGTAAAGAATGTGATTGAGAGTCATCAATATCACACTATATCTCATAAATACCTGCAGCTTTTGGTTTTGAAACAAAAAAAACGAACATTCTTCAATTGTTTAATAGATTTTACGCTTTACAAGAAATGGTGTTTGGATGTTGAGTAGATAAGGTAATTCAAAATGTACAGGTACTCTTAGGAAAATGTTGAGAAAATGAAAGCTCAATCACATATTTTTTTATAATGCCTGTGACGTCGAAGACTTTGCAGCTCCGTGACTTATTGATATGTCCTGAAAAATCACTCAAAATTGATACCAATTTAAAACATTTTTATATGAAATTTTGAAAAACCATATAAGTAAAGATTCTTTTATATTATGAGTGACATTTTGCCCGATTATGTCGTCAACTATTTTTTCTGTGCAACAAGTCCGCGTAATTTTTGAACGGCCCTCGTAATGTGACCAAATATGTGTAAATAGTTTATCCGGTCGTATTGTTGCTAACATGTTTCAATTTGATTGCTTGGTCTCTTAAACTGCTGGATATGACTGCGCGGAGTGTTTCTTCTACTTTATAAATACACTGGCTTACATCAGGTAGGACAGGTGAACATGGGATGCTAATTTCCCACAAGCATCTAATCCTAACTTTTTAACAAATCGAAATGCAAAGTGAATCCCCTTTATTTCTGTTCTGCAATTGCAGGACTGTAGTCCATGTGCCTTTACAGAGGAAAAAACCCCATATACATGTAAATACAATATAACAAACAAGAAGGACTATTGAAAGTAGTGGATTCCTTAACATTTAAATTTTATAAGAACATTTAATATGAAGATTACTTGAATGATTAATTGTATGTTGTTTTATGTCCCTCTCGAGAATTTTTCACTCATGTAGAGACGTCACCATTTACCGGTAAAGAGCTTCCTATTTTGTCCTTTACTTGACACTCAGTGCCATTGATCAGTGAGGGATCTTTTTCTGTTTTTAAGGTCTCATCCGAAGGACCCTCAACTTTCATTTCAAGTGCCATGCGCATGGCCAAGGAACAGTTGATTCCCATTTTTTATCAACTTAGGTCAAATTCGAACTCACGACCTCTAGATCATGAAGCAAATCGCTCCACCGACTGAGCTACCATGAACGGGTTTGACGAGAACATCTGATACGATGAGTTCAATAGAGTTAAAACTCTATTAAAAATAATATAGAATTCAAATAATACAAAATAGGAACAGATCAAACCCGGACCTCCAAAAAATCAGAGGTGGCATCAGATGCCATGGACCAACTGCAACCGCCGTTTGTTTCTTGTCTTGATCGTGAAATAACTGAAAATCTATGGTCAGTGTATAAAAACGGACTTACAATAATTATGAAAAAAAGTCAGTCGGCAATTGACTCAATGAAAAATTGTATTTCCTGAAGCGGTCATTGTTTCGATCAAAAAACTTTCGAAATGGTAACTTTAAGCGAGGCATCTGATATGCGTATCTGATCAGCTGAGATATATAAACTCAGTATGTAGGTGACGATGTTATATTGCTGCATAAATAAGGGATGACGATTGTAAAGTTAAAGTCATGTTTATCACACAGCATGGCTGTAAGATTACCATTAACGTCTTTTTTAAGCAAAATATCCAAGTATGAAACAAATGGGTTAGACTCCGCTGTATCTTTTATCCCAAGCTCACGATGATATATCGTATCCACATCAGAATGGAAATTGCCATTGTTAGTTGATAATGCGTTGTCAATATATTTATATGTCGAGTTGAAGTGTTTTCTTCTTTTAACGTAATATGCTTTACGGTTTGACCGTTTGGGCGAGCGCATTTATACTCAAAACACACGAAACATTGATCACCTACTTAAACATCAAGTCGCACGAGACATCTCGACTAGCTGTGACGTCACATGACGTAACCGAGCTCGTCGGAGCTTACGGAGACAACCGAGTGTCTGGTTCAACTATAGACATAGTGCAATTTTTGTCGAAAGACATTGCAGAATTATTTTTTGTTTCTTTAAAAGATTTCTACAAACTGAAAGCCTCTTTTCTTTACGTTATTACTTTTTTTTTACTCGCGCAAAGGTTATTGGGTTAGCAAAGGTATTTTGGGAATGTTTCACAGAAAAATTTGCTTGACGTATGTACAGATTTCATTCCTAATTACCTCTGTTCCTACATGTTAGTTTATTGAGCTCGCTGCGCTCGCTAAAAGCTTTCATATGCTTCATATGGATACAAAATAGGTCTGCTAATAACGGGTCAAGATTGGTACCCATGGGATTTTCAATAGATTGTCGGAAGACCTTGTCTCTAAAAACCACATAGATGTTGTCAATCAGAAACTCAAGCATCTTTTTAATGTCAAAGTCAGAGTACTTGTTTGTACAATCAGAATGTTTTTAACAACATAATTTTGCAAATAACCAATGACAATGCAAGGTTTGTAAATTTACGATTTTCATTTTTATTTAAAACCAACACAAACAAAAAGACAAATTAAATTCATTAGAAAAGATATTATTTACGTCTTTATAGGAATATACAAAGAGACACAAATTGCATTATACCAGCCACAATTTTAATCTGATATCACAGGTTATATATTGTACTGTCTGAAAATGATATGGCAACAAAATTTCCGAAGTTCTTGTCTAAATTTTATGTCAAAGAACCAATAAATGTATGGATTAACAATATGATGAAAAATGTTAAAATGGAGGCAGAAAACATAAATATTTAACTTATAGCTTGTAAGATCCGGGATTTTTCGATCTGCGAATCTGTATATACAGCTCAACAAACTTTTTAAACTCACATGGTTTTTCGCACAAATTAAGGTCACATTGTTATAATGCAAAAATTGTGTAATGTGACAACAAAATATATTTTAAAAATGATTTATAACTTAATTTTGATCATATCCCATTACTTTAAACATAATTCACACATAATAATTGGTAGGATTTTTATATGCTCTTGGTTGATATATTATGAGAGTTTCCAAATGGTTTTTCATTGTTTCTCGTCAAATGCAACCGTCTTTGTAACCGTTCATTTTAAAGCATACTTTTGCCTTGCTTTAATACAGAAACAGTGCGGTTCATATAACTTCTGTATTTTCTGAACATTAATATAACACTAAGGCGCAAGATGATAGAAGTATTTCTCATCTGTTCGACTGTTTTCCATGTTAAAAAGATGACATTTTTTCAGGTTAACTCCCTGAAATCTAGTACCATAAAGGATACCTTTCAATGCAAAATTTCAAAGTTTCAGACCATACATGTAAAAGAACTTTCTTTTCGATATTCACAATTTACTTTATTGAAAGATAAACAATACTTTATTATCTTATCCTTTTACATGATTTACTTATGCAGTTTTGTCATTTTTCGGCTCTGAATTTCGACAAAACCAAGACAAGTATGGAAAATGTTCAAAGTACCTCGAAAAATACTAATCTTTAAGAAGTAAATTTGAACGTTTTAACCAAATAGTATTAAAGAAAGTTCCATTTATTAATATGGAAAAACCTATGATAGAATCATACACATTTAACATCATAAAATTTATTAACAAATTTCCTTTTAGAACATTGACTTTTAAAACTTCAGATAATGATTTTAGAGAATGTGCACCTTAAACATGAAACAATTTAATACTATAAGGGTTATGTCTCGTACTGAAACTCGAAAATTTTAAGCTTTATTGCAAGAAAAATGTGACCTTAATTTGTGCGAAAAACCATGTGAGTTTAAAAAGTTTGTTGAGCTGTATATGTCACCAATGACGTGATAAAGGAAACTACGTATACAATAATGACGACGAAATACATGGCAGTTACTCTCTGTCTCGCATTCCGTTTTCTGTCACTGTCGACGACTGTGTTCTTACAATGTTTTTTGATATTTTGTCCTGGGTTCTTTTCTTGAAGCTCAATTACATTTTTATTCATAGTGGAAATCTGTCTCTCTGTACAAGAAGCACTGGAATTGGATTCTGGGTAATTAGAATTATTTTGTCTGCCAGTTGAGAGTTTTCTATGTATAATTCGTATTAAAGGAATATGCAGGGCAGAAATAATCAAAATATTAACTGATAAAATGAGGAGAAGACTTCCTAAATAAGCTAACATAACCGTTTTCCCATCAGTACCAGCGTGAGCAATACACACAGTTTTGGAGTAAGTGACATTTTCCTCATTGAGTTTCATGATATAAGCTCCCATAAATTTGAATAATGGACACGAGTAGCCAAACGAGACTACACATGTGATTAAAATAAAAATTCTACACATTCTTGTTGTCATTTGCTGACCAAATGGACGGCAGATGATCAACTATCTCTGAAATGCTATCACAAGGATCAAATGAGCAGAAACTCCTACGGCAAATAAAATTAAAAAATACATTGATTTGCACAAAATGTCACTGGGATAGTTGAAACGCCTCGTATTATCCAAGTGATACTGGGTCACATTCGAAACACATCCCAGAAGATCCACGAAAGCCAGAACTGGAATGAAATATCTCGAGAGTGTTCGATCTTTTATATATTTTGTGTACACTAAAAGAACAACGGAGTTTCCAAGTATTCCGAAGACAACACCGATTATTTGTACTACTGTATTTGGAAGTAGTTTTTCCGAAAGCATCTCGGACAAAATTTTAGAATCAGACATGGTGCTCTATAGCAAAAAAATCTAGTGTAATCTCTTTTGCCAACCTTCGAATAAAATTAAAGCTAAGTATACCGGAGTTTTAAAGGGAAATACGAGAATGTTTTCTTACGCACACGTACATCTAAAAGGGTCGTGTTTTTTCCACTTGTAATAGTTTTGTTCCAAATCAAAGCAATTTATTTTCCTTGACAAGTATAAGGATTCATAAAGCAGGCGGCTCACTTATCATACACTACTCTTATTTTATTTTCTTTTCAATAGCAGTGATGAAAAATTAAGGAATATATGCGTTTTCAAATTACCTGTATTGAATTGCGGACTTCTAACTTTAAAGGAAAGAGTGATCTAGACGGCAGTATATCAGATTCGAATTAATCCGTTGCATTGTGTTATATCAACTATTGATACAAATTTCCTTGTGCGACTCAAGTTTATCAAGAAATATCTCCGTCAATTTTCTTTTACATTACATATGAGATGGTTTTTAAACGAGAAACCTTTCCTTGTTTTTGTAATTCTAATTTTATTATTTTTGTAAAAATGATTTCACCGTAGTAAACTCAGAATAAAAGACACCTTCGAGTATGCCACATCAGTTTCATATTTGAGGGTTTGCCATGTTCTCAATCTATGTTGATTTCATTTGTTCCGTAGTATGAAATACATTGCAAACAGTACTGGAATAATAGTTACAGTGTATGTGCATTCATAACACTGCAGAAAAAAAAACAAGAAATGTCCAACGGTGAATTATCAGGTTACGATGTAGGTTTTTTAATTTGTACAGGAATATGACACACATTAATTTATTCAGTTTCATAATTAACATTCATCTTCATGATTAAAAATATCTAATTAGTAGAAGAGCAGGAAGTTAACAACAAGACTTCTTGAAAGAAAATTAACACGATATCGTCGACCTAGTTCACATACAATGCCCTCGGAACGGAGTCGGAGAAGAAATAGTAACGCGTTTGAGTGTGTGTGTGTGAGAGGGTGTGTGAGAGAGGGTGTGTGTGTGTGAGAGAGAGAGAGAGGGGGTGTGTGTGTGTGTGTGAGGGTGTGTGTGTGTGTGTTAATTTGCCCATGTGCAAAACGGAGGTGATATGATTTGCATAAGGTTCAATGTCGAATGTTGTCTCTATATTCTCTTTGGTGGATGTACCGCTTTGCGTTGCCCTTGTTTTCTTTTGTCTAATCCACAATATATAAATCTATTTCGCGTAACCGCTGGAGTATGAGAAATGTGGGCATTGCTGCTCTTATTTTAAAGCCAGAGATATAAAAATATTAGAAATGAATCATATGGAGATCACAAACAGTATTCAAGATCAGAAGTCCATAAAACAATACAAAATAGGAGCAGAACGGACTTCCGAAACATTAGAGGTGGAATCAGGTTCCATAAAATAATTTTTAAATTAAGAATGCATTCTATGTAAAGTATGCTTTTTATCAAAAATATCTACTGTTTGAGAAGAAATATCTAGTCATTATGAAATCGAATTAGATCTATCAATATCTGCACTCGATATACAAACTGAATAACTTTCTTTCGTACTTTTGCTTTGTTCGTGGATCTTGTTTCCAAACGTTTATATGATTTATGATATTTATTTATTGTACTGTGATATCTTCTTATCTTACTTGAAATACCCAATATAACTAGCTCTTTTATGAATGAGTTTTAGTTTCAAAATGAGCCATTTTCAGTCAGGCATTTAAATTACATGAAAACATTTAATTTGATACTAAGCTGTGATTTCAGTAATGTGATATATCCGAAATGTATAATTTTGATAGTTAATAAATTTCAAACAAAATTGCTGATGGAGCCCCTTTCGTTGAAACAAATATCAAATACCTAAAATAAATCTTTATAGTGTTTTATAATGCCATAAATAATGCCCTAAAAAAGATTTCTTTTGTAAACCCTTATATAAAAAAGCATTTTTATCCTATAAAAACATTTATGGAACTGATAGTTCTTGTATCGTTATCTTATTATTTCCCTTGGAATCCTCTCCCTGTGGGAGGCCCCTTGATTCTGGTGTATCACCATTGCACATGCGTGCAAGATAACGTCAGTCTCCATATTTATTTTTCGCGGTAAACATGTTTACAATTTTCTGATGAAGGTTTTACTGCGTTTAATGGGTAATACGAGCCGTGATAAATCACCTAGGTTTGCTTACTTATATATTATCAAGCAGTGATCTTTCTGTGAAATCATTGGATATATTTAAACTGGAATATTTTGGTGCACTCCAAAGGACGGATCCGACCACTTATGCGATGGCCACTTATATGCTGACGGCGAGGAATTTCTCCGATTAAGATCACAAAGTTCAACCGCTGTTGATTAGGACCTAAACGCTATTATTTTGTAAGTGAACTGTGTAAATGCATTTATCATTGAACTATGTCGTGAAGTGCTAATTGAAACGACATCAAAGTTTTGGGGGTAATCCATCGTCTATAAATAGCCAACGGTTTGTAAACAACGCGATCACGTGCCTGACCTATCTTATTCGTCAACACTGCGATCTGGAGACTCAAACGGCACCTCGACTTGACTATTTTGAGTTTATTTACAGACTTTTAAACAGTGGATTCATAACAAGACTGAGTGACCTTTTTTACTCGGCGATTTTAAAAATATGTGACCATGGGCTAAATTCCAATTATCATAGAAAATACTAGATCTACGTCGACTTAGGCGAATCTTATGAGATGACCGGACTATTCCTGACCATACAAAGAAAATAAACCACATACTTTTCAAACAAGGTGCGACTGCAATCAAGGAGAAACTATTCAATAAAATTAATTCATGGAAATATACACTAGCAACTTCGAATGGCATGCCACTATGATGTTTCTGTGGGAAGAACCATGGCTTGTTTACATGATGTTCAATATGACTAAAAGAATGCTGACCCGTTCCTTGCTCCATGCAGGATGACGAAATAGGTCCGGTTGGAACCAGAGGAGAACAAAGACTAGAAATTTTATTTCAGCACCGGAAATTTGAAATATCCTTTAAAAAAAAAAAGATTTATATTATAATCATAAAGTCGACTGCTTCTCACATATTTTAAAAAAATTCCCCCAATTCATATTAGTTTTTAGAAAAGTTGCAGGTCATGCTAATAATCTTATTATAAATAGTAGAATGTAAATATTATTTTGTTTACAAATAGTGGTAATGAATAAAAAAAATTGTGCAACAACACACGTTACGATATAATAAAATGCTGAGAAGGATTGCGGCCTTTGCAATAAATACATGTATATCAATTACCATTTAATGATCGATGACCTTTAATATTAATAAGGATTATGCAGGTATAATATCCCTCCAATTAATTAAAGATCTTGATAATTTTCTTTGATTAAGAATTGAGACTTTTTATGAGTTTTAAAACAAATCCATTTTTATGTACTATATGCGTTTGTTTCTATTACGCAATGTGTTTAATTTTATTGGTATTGTCAATTATACTATGTGTTGACATATGTTGTTTGCTCTGTCATTTATTTATTAATAAATGATCATTCAAACTGCTACACTGCGTTTTCATTTGTGTCAAACAAAGTACTGCCATATCAGGTATCCATAAAATTTCGTTTGTGTGTGTGTGTGTGAGAGAGTGTTTTACTGTCGATGTTTTAATAATACTGATTTGGGTTTTGCAAAAACAAAAATGAAACATTAGAAAAATTATAAAAGTGTTTTTTTTTTATTTTTGGTTTTTACCAGAGTGTCATTTTTAAAGTCATTGTTTGAAGTATTGTATTTTTTCGCTGCCCTTTTCTTCCGCCTTTGTTTATCTTGTTGTTACCCCATTACTGACGTCAGAATATAAAGAAATCGTTGAATACTTTTCTATTTATATAACTTTCCCCCGTTTTTTATCTTTATCTTTTGATTGTTTTTCCTTGATATATCTTTTTCATGCTAGACATCTAAGATTTTACTATTAAATATTCTTTTTTTCTTCCACACGTTAGTATATATGTGTATTATATAATTATCAAATATAAACAGAAGTAATCATTGTCTGAAAACCGACATGTCAGTAAAAGCCATTAAACAACACTTTTATTTATGACAGTCTGTTATGGCATTCATACATAAAGTTAAATATACTAGTAAGGTTCAATAACATTATGATATAATACCTATTCAAATACGGTGCCCATGGACAATGTATTCTAATTTTGGTCAAAAAAATTCTGTCAATTATACAATGTGGTATTTGAAGAATTATTTTTGTTAAATATGCTCTGTTTAATTTGTAATAATTGCACCCTGTTAGGAACAGACCTATATTTGTATTCATATGAAGCAGAATTTATCCAAAATTGTATAGATAATAAGAAAATATTTTCTTTTACATTTGATTTTTTAATTTTTAACTTTCCTTGCTTATGTCAACAGACCCTTGTGTTTTATATCTTCTAGTCGATTAAGACGTGTTTTGATGGGAAGTAAACAAATTCTTCAATAAATGCTTTTGACAAACAATTGTTGAGAGAAGGAAATCAACAATCTCATCTGAAGTCATCATTTCATAATTATTTTAGACGAAGCGTCTCCATATGAGAGAAAATATCTCGAGAGGGACGTTAAACACCATACAATCAATCAATTAATCAGTCTTATGGTCCACGTAATGAAAATGTTAGAAAATATAATCTGTCCACAAGGTAGTTTGATGCCCAGGTGTATAATTCAGCAGTAAGTCGTTGAAATTGCCATAGTTATACATGTATCTCTAATTTCACTTAACAATAAACAACGTTCTTTAGTGAACAGGCATAATGGATAGCAAATACTTTCCTTGAATATCAAATATATACATAATATATATAAGTATGACAGCAATGTAAATAATAATTGTTTGTTGCTTATATTTGCATTTGGCGATTGTTCAAACCCTGACCTGCATGAAGGCATAGCTGTTTGTATCCAGTGAAGAAAAACATTAAAATAAAATCAGTAGATATTTTTTTTATCCCATTTTATCTTTGAGATTGAATACTGTTCATTATCTCCATATCTTTCTCAAATAAACCTCGTATAATGTATTTATATAAATGTATATGGCATTTGCTTCTTTACCACAATTTTCTAGATAAAAAAAAAAATCACGTCTTCAAATTTTTTTGTTTGCGTGCAGTTTTTACTTTATCATTTAAACTATTGAAACTCTCTGACAAAAAAATACAGAAAACTCTGCTACATGTTTTAGAAAAGAAAATATTTTACTGTTGATTTGATTTAAACCTTTTTTCTTATATTTTTTATGTTCTTGAAATTCATTT
>NW_026936155.1:0-6945 GCF_032062105.1 Saccostrea cuccullata | reverse complement strand
TAACAAAGATGAAACTCATAATTTGATTTAATCAGCAATGATAAAGTCATCAGGTTTCTGCATGCTTTTCTGACACATCATGTACATTCTTTCTACTTGTTTGTCTTTGTTCACAAAAATTGAAATCAACAGTACTTAGCATTCCATATAAAGAAATATGAACCCTAGCTATTAGAAATTTTAAAATATATTTGTGCATCAATGCATTATGTTTAACAAATCAATCTCTTTCACTGTGATGAAAATTGTCTTCTTCATATAACATGCAGACAAAGAACTTCTTTGGATGATGTCATTTTCACATGTAGAAAAGAAACGAATTCAACTAAAACTAAAAGACAGTCATTAAAATTTTAAGGACATTAAAGGATGATATCAAGACCGAAGTCCAGGAATTGATAAAATTATATAATTATCATCCAAAGATGTATATGTTTGGATTTATTTTTTTAATTCACAAACAAATGATATGCTGCCATTTAATCTTTCAAACTTTAAAAAAAAAAGTTGTATACTTTTGAATTAAAAATTTCAAAATCTAGAGGAGTCTTCCCAATACCTATCTATTTATGACTGAAGGTATGTAAATCACCAGAGTTGCTGTACTGCACCATTTGAATAAAAGTCAAATCCATATTCTTGACTTTTTCCCTAAATCTTATTTCAAAACATATATGATTCCAACCAGTCTTTATCTATGCAGTGAAAAGATTTTTACAGACTTCTAAGGTATTACATAGTAATAGTCTTTAAACATCTTTGAACATAGTGCATATGATTTACATTTCAATTCTTTCCAAAGAATATGCTATGCCACCCAATAAAGCTGATATAAAGTCACTAGGTTATCACAAAATGTTATAGTTACAACAACTGAATTTTACCCAGGACAAAAGATCTATAGAAAATCTCCGATTCATTCTTTACTTATGATGTGAATTTTGCAGGTTACAAATTATTGTCAAAGGTAGATATCTCAATAATCACAAGCTTTGACCCTGACAAAGTGTCATATAAAACTAAGTGTATTACTCTAACCTGTTCTGTGTAGTAAGCATGAAGTCTAATGGTTGATAGAAATATTCAAGATATTATTACATCACAGATCAGGGGACACTTAACATCTTTATGGGGGTCCTATTGAGACCTATTAAATTCAAAATAGGACACACACACACACATACACAAACAAAATGTATTTACAGTTCCAGGAAAGTAATAATTACACCAAAGCTAGCTTTTACACATCTGTGTAATTTGTTAGGGGTTGTAGAAATAAGATGAAAAATAAAAGCTTTAAATGTATACTTCTCATACATAACAACTGTCTTCAATATGAATTGGTAAAAATAAAAGTCACATTTAGATACTTTGAAGTCTGGGAATTTTTTTTTTTAAAGATCTCATACTATCAGAAAATAACAATATCAATTCTAGGATTTGATTAGACCTCAGTTTGTTAAATGACTGCAATTTATCTATTGTTGTGTATGACAGAATATGAAAGATATGAAGGGGAGAGTTTTTGACCTTTTTTTATTTTTTCCCTTCATCATAGATTAAAATATATATTATACCGGTCTTTATCTATGTAGTGAATATAGGAGTTTTACAGACACCCTAGGTATTACATAGTAATAGTCATGTTACAGATTCTCCCCTTCAATACCCAAACAACCCACAAGATTGGATCACCCAATTCATGCCCTGAATATTAAATGTAGATATCGTAATTTTATTTGTAGATATCATGGGAATACCACCAATCATCGTATGTTATTAATGTATGCTTTATAATTTATCGTATATGTTTATTTCATGGTTGTATAGTACAAACCCGAATTTCCTCCATTGATCAGCCATATCGTAATAACAAATGGCCACCTGGCATTGTTATTCTACTCATGTAACTCAAAATACACTTGGCATCATCTCCAAAGTAATCCCAAACCAATAATTCATCCTTTTCCAGCGTTTGTAATACTTTTTTTAGAACCTTGTTTACTTGGTGCAAAGTTGTTGACAAATGTCGCGCGAATAATGGCGGCACCGCACGTTATTCGCGCGTGGAGTATTTCGCACCTACCAACCAAAAGGTATATAATAAACGCTCCGAGAGAAAATCATCAGTAGTGCTTGCGCTGCTCAACCAGGCATGGTGCCTTCAGTGCCCATTAGACTGGTACTCTACCCATAGGTACGTTTTGTACCATTGGTTTGGGTAGGCTGATGCCATTACAAACCCGGTGATTTTGGGTCCCCATCCTTTTCCTGGGTAAATTCACCATTTTAGGGGTAAAACACCCATTTTATGGGTAAAATACCCATTTTTTTGAGTAAAATACCCATTTTCCCCAGTTTTTGCCACTTTTTGTTGATTTTGGCCATATTTTAGTAAATTCCTGACATTTTAACTGTTTTAACTGTTTTTATTGGTTTTTAATAAATTTATAGAAAATTGACCATCTTTTCTTATTATTGGGTTAATTTCAGAAATAAGAGACCCACATATAATTTCTGTAACGGGGTAAACCACAGAGTGGTAAAAGAATACAAAGTATTCAAAAACCACCACTATACCCTGAAACGTTACAACTGGTGTCAGAAGTGGGATTTCTCTTATCTTATTTTTGTTTACCCATAATTAAGAAATAGATAGAAATCATTTTTATACTTAGGTACAATTTTATTAATTCAATACACTTTATTGAAATTGTCCATTTTTATTTTGTACAACATGGAATTTGAAGAAAGTTTTGAAGTAACTTGTAAGTCCCATCCATCTTCACCTAACAACTTGGAGAATGATAGGCTGGCCACACCCGTTTCCAATCCTCCTTCTCCATCAAAGGCATCAGATATCGCCCAACCTGTGAATGAAAAGCAATTAGACGCTATTATGTCTATTATGCAAAATGTAAACCAACATTTGTTGGGAATGACAAATGAGTACCAAAGGTTGAGAGAGCATGTTGACAATTTGGAAAAAGAAATTAAGAGCCCTATTCAAAATAGGGAAGACAATCATCACTTTCCCAATTTTATGCCCAGACCCATTCACCCAGTGAATTCTTATGACAATTTTCCTCCCCGCATTCATTCCAACCAAGTGTATGGTCAAAGGGAATATAACCCCAGTACAAACTTGGGTACCCATTTTTCACCCTTACCTGAAATAAACAGGAATGAAAACAGAATGCCTTCCCCATTCCTGCCCAAAACCCGTGTAACAATAAAACCCCAAACATATGATGGCTCAGAGGACTTTGACGAGTACCTCGCCCAATTTGAAATTTTAGTTGACTTGCATGGGTGGGACTATAAAACAAAATCTCTGTACCTTGCCAGTAGCCTTACGGGTGGTGCCCGTGCCCTACTGAGCGAATTAAATGAAAATCAGAGAAGAGATTTTAACTCCCTTGTAAAAACCCTAAACAGGAGATATGGCTCCATTGAGAGATCTGAAATGTACCGTGCCCAACTCAAAACCAAAACTAGGGGTACAAATGAATCCTTACCCGAATTGGCCCAGTGTATTAAAAAATTAACTCGTCAAGCATACCCAACAGCTGACCCAACCATTATAAGCACTCTGGCACTTGATCAATTTATTGATGCCCTCCAGACCCAGATATGCGATTAAGGTTGAGGGAAGCTAAACCAAAAGACATAAACGAAGCAGAAATTTTGGCCATTCGATTAGAAACTTATAGATTGGCAGATGCCCAGAGAAATAAAACTGTCAATGTCATTCGTAACACTGACCCTATTTCATCATTAAAGCAAGATAATCAAAACTTGCGGGATGACATACAATCCCTTACTCAAGAAATCAGAGCCCTTATAAGAAATGGTCCAAGGCCGACCCATAATTTTGGGCAAACCCCCTATGAAAATTATTACAATATGGGCTTGTATGAAAACCCAGTCAGACCTGAATACGAAGGGCATAGACCCACAAATTATGAACCAAGACCCCAGGGTTCACCCTACCAAGGAAATTCAAATAATGGGGGCAAATACCCCAAAAACCTCAAACAAAATCCTTTTCGACCTCAAGGACAGGGAAACTACCCAGAGTCGAATTCGGGGGTCGGAAGTCGACAGGATCAAGGGGCAGGCCCAAACACTCGCCATTAGATATGGCTCAACCACTCTCACTAAAACCCAAACCCAATATTGAAAATAAAACAGAATTTGAATCTGAGAAAGAAACCCTTTGTAATACACCTACCCCCAAAGAAATTTTAGTGAGAGATATAAACGGGGGAAATGATGGAATTTATGTATTTGGAAAATTGGAAATAAAGAGACAAATATACTAGTAGATACGGGTGCTAGTATGACTATTGTCAGTACCCAATTCTTTCAAAATCTAGATGCTGAGGAAAAGCCCCAAATTACCCCAGTATCTATCAAACTTACATCTGCAAGTGGTGATGCAATCCCGGTTAAAGGAGAATGCTTAATCAAAATATCACTTGAAAATGTTCAAGTTACCCATAAAGTACTTGTGGCTAATATACAAAACCCATGCATATTGGGATTAGATTTTATGACCAAGAATTCATGTGAACTTTTTGTAAAACAGATGAAACTAAATGTACAGGGTCTAGACATTCCCTGCTTTAGTACATCTTGTGTAAAAGTTGTGTCTTGTGGCAAGATAAGTCTTGCCGAGGATATCGGAAATCCTCCCCATTGTGAATATATTGCTTCTGAAAAGGTACAAAAACCTTTAAATAAGGATGAGGTTAAAATAATAGAACCTATCCGAAGTTTTGTTGAGAAAAATGAATTGATGATTCCCCAAACCCCTGAAACTGTAGACAGAGAAGTCACAGTTTGTCACATGAATTTGAAAGATGAAAGTAGCAATTTTTATGAAAATACCAAAAATGCCACAGTCAAATGTGTTGACAAAGTACTTGATAAATGGGAACACTTAAACAATACCCAAACTTTTGATGCTCCTAGCCCAGAGCTCAAACCCCAATTTTTAGACCACTTGCCATGTTCTCATATTGAGAAACTACCCAAAGAAATTGCAAATGAATCAAAACAAGAGTTTCATTTGAATGAAAATTGTCATGTAGCTTATGACAAACTCAAAAGAGCCCTAACCGGTTCCCCGGCCTTGTCCTACCCTAACCATGAAGGATTATTGAATATCCTAAATATTGATGTCTCCAATAGTGTGCAAGACACTATACCCTCTCTAGGACAGAGTAATGTAGAAAAATCAGCATACCCATCACCTAGGCGGGCCATCCCTGGTTCATACCTTAGCTTGAGGAATCCTTCCAGGTCGAGTGATGTTATTCCGGATATGGATCCTGACCATTTTCCGATGACGCTGAATTTGAAATAAGTAGACGTGTGCTGGACTTTGTGGACATCTCAAAGAAATATATTATGTAACTGTGTTAGCTGTATAGAAAATGTGAATATTTGTGAAATCAGAACAATTGTCTTTTGGAGATTTGTGATGCGTCCCGGTCGTGACTTTTCTATAAAATTCCAGTGGATCCAGGATGTGAAGATGAACTGTGATAAATGAAGACATTGTTTTATAAAATATTTTGGTAAAAGTTATGTATTGATAATCGACAAACTGTTATTCATATTATTGTTATTCATGCCTATGATTGTAACTTGTTGATTGTATTTATTGATATATAACGATATTTGTAAATGTATTCTTGTGGCCCATGATTATGTTATTGCAAATGTTACTCATTGACTATGTTTTAATTACATGGCGATATTCCCATGAAAACTAGTCACCAAAATGAGTTATGATAAAACGATCCAACATTCGGGACGAATGTTTTCCTGGAAGGGGGGCTGTATTACAGATTCTCCCCTTCAATACCCAAACAACCCACAAGATTGGATCACCCAATTTATGCCCTGAATATTAAATGTAGATATCGTAATTTTATTTGTAGATATCATGGGAATACCACCAATCATCGTATGTTATTAATGTATGCTTTATAATTTATCGTATATGTTTATTTCATGGTTGTATAGTACAAACCCGAATTTCCTCCATTGATCAGCCATATCGTAATAACAAATGGCCACCTGGCATTGTTATTCTACTCATGTAACTCAAAATACACTTGGCATCATCTCCAAAGTAATCCCAAACCAATAATTCATCCTTTTCCAGCGTTTGTAATACTTTTTTAAAACCTTGTTTACTTGGTGCAAAGTTGTTGACAAATGTCGCGCGAATAATGGCGGCACCGCACGTTATTCGCGCGTGGAGTATTTCGCACCTACCAACCAAAAGGTATATAATAAACGCTCCGAGAGAAAATCATCAGTAGTGCTTGCGCTGCTCAACCAGGCATGGTGCCTTCAGTGCCCATTAGACTGGTACTCTACCCATAAGTACGTTTTGTACCATTGGTTTGGGTAGGCTGATGCCATTACAAACCCGGTGATTTTGGGTCCCCATCCTTTTCCTGGGGAAATTCACCATTTTAGGGGTAAAAACCCCCTTTTTTGGGTAAAAAAAACCCCTTTTTTTGAGTAAAATACCCATTTTCCCCCGTTTTTGCCACTTTTTGTTGATTTTGGCCATATTTTTGTAAATTCCTGACATTTTTGCTGTTTTAACTGTTTTTATTGGTTTTTAATAAATTTATAGAAAATTGACCATCTTTTCTTATTATTGGGTAAATTTCAGAAATAAGAGACCCACATATAATTTCTGTAACGGGGTAAAAAAGTGGTAAAAGGAATCAAAGTATTCAAAAACCACCACTATACCCTGAAACGTTACAGTCATATAAACACCCTTGAACATTGTTCATTTGATTAACATTTCAATCCTTTCCTAAGAATTTCACCCAATTTTTTATAAAGTCTATAAGTTATCACACAATGTTAAAGTTATTGCATTACAGGACTCAAATCAGTAATCTCAGTAAT